>NC_055993.1:12926416-13226416 GCF_018446385.1 Zingiber officinale | reverse complement strand
AATAATAATAATAATAATAATATTATTATTATTATTATTATTATTATGTATAGTTGGTTTTGTAACTGAGGGTAATATGGTAAAATATTAAACTAGGGTATTCATTAAAACCTTCAAACAAACAAGTTTTTGTTGCATTATCTAAGTTAAACCAAACAACATTTGGTTATGTTTTATTCCCTATAACCTTGGTTATGTGATTACCTGGTAATCACATAACCAAGATTATACATGATGACTTGAACCAAATGCACCCGAAGGGTAACTGACCTAAACTGGGTCACTGTGGGTACTCGCTCGCCCTCGAAAAAATACGAATAAATCGTATCAAGAGTGATATGCGAGTAGTGATCTCCAAAGGGTAGCTCCCTGGGAGGATAGCACTGAAACGGACAGGTAGACTCTCGTAACTCCAAAAACTCTTAGATGGCAGTGGGGGACAACGTGATATCAGTTCCAGTTGCCCTAATAGTATAGGTAAAGTCGTCTACTTTTACTAGGTTGTTATAAAATTCTGCACACAAACTTATGTTTACCGAGCTAGTACATTCAACAAGGTTCTGAAGGTTGTAGTGGTTGATGGCCTCCATAGCCGGAATGCAAGAGCGTAAAAAGAACGCTTTATCTATACATTTGGTCCTAATGGTCATGTAGATGGTTGACTCAAACTTAATCCTAAGCTCATCAGTGGGAAACCTAGGATCAACACTGGGAGTAGAGGGCCCAGCACCAGATTTAAAACGTTTCCTAAATAAAACAATACTAATTAAAGAAAATAAACAGGCAATAATAAACTTTAAATAGAAGACAAGAATTTTACCGAGGAGCTATTGCTAAAATAATTTTGGAACTGACGACCTCGGTTGATTCGCGAGCACGTATTAACCGCGGAATGAGAGAAAATTTTAATTTTGAATGCTTTCGCAATAACGCTTGGAGAAAGCTTGAACGAAAGCTTGGAGGTGCAAAGGAAGGGGGCGCCCTGCCCCCTATATATAGGGGAGTCCGGGTGCCTGTATCCCTTCCGGGCACCCGGGATCAAGTGAGGCGGGGCGCCCAGATCCCCTCCGAGCGCCCTGGGTCCGTATACCAGGGGCGCCCGCCCCTGGTTTTTTACTCCGATTTTTTTTTTTTAAAATGAAGTTTTAAAATAAATTTTTAAGTTAAAAAATTAAAATTTAAATAAAAAAAATTTAAGGTTTAATTTTAAAATAAAAATTTAACTTAAAATATTTAAGTTTCAATGAATTTTTTAAGTTTAAAGAAAATTTAAGTTTTAATTTTAAGTTTTACAAAAAAAATTTAAAAGTTAAAAAAATAAGTTTTAATTTTGAAAAAAAACATTTAACTTTAATTTTAACTTATTTAATTTTAATTTAATTTAATTTTAATTTTAATTTTAATTTAATTTAGTTTTAATTTAATTTAGTTTTAATTTAATTTTAGTTTTAATTTTAATTTTAATTTAATTTTAATTTTAATTTTAATTTTTATTTAATTTAATTTTAATTTAATTTAATTTAATTTAATTTTAATTTAATTTAATTTAGTTTTAATTTAATTTAATTTAGTTTTAATTTAATTTTAATTTAATTTTAATTTAATTAAATTTAGTTTTAATTTAATTTTAATTTAGTTTTAATTTAGTTTTAATTTAATTTTAATTTAATTTTAATTTAGTTTTAATTTAATTTAATTTAAAATTTAATTTTAATTTAATTTAATTTAATTTAATTTAGTTTTAATTTATTTAATTTAATTTTAATTTAATTTAAATTTAAATTTTAATGTCCTTAGTCATCTCACCCGATCTATGTTTTCAATCAGGGAATCCTATAATTTTATAAGATGAATTAGATTCAATTTTGGAGTTTGTTTTTAACTTGTGTTAGATTCAGGTTTAGCTTTGGGTTCAACAAATAGGCGTTCTCTGGATAAATTTCTGGGCTATGGTGAGTCACACGGACATCATTAAAGTAACCATGCCTTCGAGATTTTCCAAATAGTCCTATCCACTGGACTTAGTATAAAACATTGGTCTAACTGGTTAGGATTCATAAAGGGTAGCTTCGGTCAGTTCCACTTAGCCAAATGCACCAGGTCGAAGCCATATCTTCCTAGACATGCATAGACTAAGTTTCCCTAACGTACTATCATCCAATACTTCACCATTACCATTTTTCAAGTTAAACTTGAACCCTTTTTAACTAACATAATTACCCTGCGGGGTAGGTTGGTTAGGGTTACCCTGTCGGGTAGGTTAGTTTTGGAGGTGCCAGCTATTCTGGAGCCTCCCCCTGAATTAATGGCCGTTAATTTAATTTTTGTTCTTTGGTTTATGTCTGTTTCTTTTATAATTGTAATTAACTTGGTGATAGTCTAATTTTTGATGAGTTTTAGATTTTGAATTTTTTTATTTAGGTTTGTATTTTAGTTTTTGATTTGGTTTATTTGAATTTATATAATATATTTTTTCTTTAGGTATGCAAAATTGGTTAAGTTCTACTTGCGTGGTGAGACACACTTTCGGAACCCAAGCTTTACGTGTTGGTTTGTGTTGGGTTATTAATGATTTAAAAGTTTTGGTTGAACCTGATTTCTAACCAAGTCCAGTTTTGTTGTAACTTGCTTTTTGATTGTTTACAATTAAGTCTAAGTTCTTGAACCTCGTTGTGAATTTTTCTAACATTTCTTTTAAATTTTTAATTTCTAATTTTAGTGATTGATTCTCCTTCTCAAGTGTTAGATCTTGAGTTGGACTTGAGTTTTTGATTTGTTCCTTGAGGTCTTGATTTTCCTCGAGGAGTGACTTATTTTCATTTTTTATTTTTACTAATTTATTATTTAAGCAGGAAATAATTTTAAAAAATTTTCTGTTTAGATTTCGGTATACCTCTTCGGAACCTTCGGAAACGAGTACGGACTCGTGGCTTGATTCAGGTTCAGACCCGTCTTCCGATTCATCCTCCGATTCTTCTTCGCGGGCCATCAGCACGAGGTAACTCTGGTTCTTCTGTTCTTCGGCTTCCGATTCATCCGAGGAAGTGTCGTCCCACGTCGCTTTGAGCGCCTTCTTTTTTATCAGCTTCGGTTTGTCGTTCTTCAGTTTTGGGCACTCGTTCTTGTAGTGGCCCTTTTTGTTGCATCCGAAGCACGTCACGCTCCTTGATTTGGGGGAGTTGATTTTCTGAAGGTCTTTCTTGCTGAAGCCCCTCTTTCTCCTTGTGAACATTTTCCTTACCAAGTTCACCAGGTGCTCTTCATCTTCAGAGTCCTGGTCAGAATCTGCTTCAGGCTCAGGCTTGTTCTTCTTTTCTTTGGAGGGACCTGCAAACAAAGCAATTCCTTTCTCGCCCCGACGTTAGTTTGTTCGTGTAGTTCTAATTCACAAAACAACTCATCTAATTTAAGTTTCGATAAATTCTTAGAAATTTTATAGGCATCTACGATAGATGCCCACAAACTATTACGTGGAAATGCGTTTAATGCATACCTTATTAAGTCCCGGTTCTCCATTTGGTGGCCGATGGCGTGGAGCCCATTGAGGATGTCCTTGATCCTCGCGTGAAGTTGACTTGCAGTTTCTCCTTCCTGTATTTTTATATTAAATATTTTATTTAATAATAAGTCTCATTTTTGTTACCTTAGCGTCACTCGTTCCTTCGTGCAGCTCGATCAGTTTGTCCCACAATTCTTTGCCGTTCTTATGTGGTCCGACCCGGTTCAGTTCTTCTCTGGTCAATCCGCACTGTAGGGTGTTGATTGCCTTGTTTTCTGTTGACGCCTTCTTCTTTAGGTCTGACGTCCAATCTCCTGGGTCCAGTAGATTTCCGGAACTGTCCACTGGTATTTTATATGGTCTGGTGATGCTCATCTACTGGTCGAAATCTGTTTTGAGATAGACTTCCATTCTCTTCTTCCAATACGGAAAGTCATCCCCGTTGAAGAGGGGAGGACGCACTGTGCTGAATCCTTCAAGTTGAGACATTTTAATCCTGCACACAAGAAAAAAAATAGACAAAAAAATCCCAAGACTTGGTCTTAGATTAGCAGTGTGGGAAGAAAAAGATGATAAAAAGATCTAAATGAATGTTGCACCAATTTGGATAACGAAAAAAAATCATTCCAAAAAGGTAAGATTACCGGTTTGGAATTATGCGGAAAAAAGATAAAAACCAAAAAAAAACTTAACAGAAAGTTCACCCCCTGTCTGATTGGTGGTTGCACCAAATCAAAGCGGTACCTGCTATGATACCACTTGTTGGATCGTGATGTTTTGATAGAGGGGGGTGAATATCGATTAAAACTTTCGTTCGAAAAGAGTTAAGCGCATAGCGTAAATAGAGTAAAGACAAAGTAAGAAATCAAGGCAAGGCTAACACAGTTCGGTTTTACTTGGTTCGGAGCCTGTGTCGACTCCTACTCTAAGGCCCGCACTCGTCGAGTGCTTTCATTGGGCAATCCACTAGCAGTTCGAATATTTGATTACAGTAAGTTAAGTACAGAAGTGCTAATGAAAAATAAAACAAAGCTATACCGACAAGGGAGGAAAATTAAAAGAACAGGAGAGAGTTGTCCGAGCTTCGTTAGCGTCGCTGGAGTGTAGAGTAGCAGAGCAAGCAGTCTGAGAGTTCTGAGTTGTGTGTGAGACTCCACCCCTGTCCCTTCTTTTATATGACGCTCGGGGCACCCCGGATCCCTTCCAGGCGCCCTGGTGAGACATGGCAGGTCCAACCAGCGAGCTCCATGTGGCGACGCACGATCAGGATAAAACTTGCCTCCCGGGCACCCGGACCACCTTTCTCCAGAAATCAGCTTTCCTGCAAGACAAGGTTAGTCCGAGGCAAATAAATAATATATATCCTGCAAAACAGAGTGTTAGCACAGTTCATAAATTTGACATAAAAAGTATGACTTAGATTCCGTCTTTCCGAGACCGGAATCTAGTCACGATCTCGACTTAGATATCCGAAATAGATCTAAGCCGGATCGAAGCCTAATGTTCCCTTCCCGGGAACGCGTCCTCACAGTCACTCATTTCTAGTGACTTACCTTTACTCACCTGCCAGACGTCCGGTCAGTCCTTTGACCTGTCTGGACTTCTCGCCAAGTGTCCGGTCAGCCCGTCGACTCGCTTGGACTTCTCGCCAGCTATCCGATCAGCCCGTCGACCTAGCTGGACTTCTTGCCAGACATCCGGTCAGCCCGTCGACCTGTCTGGACCTCGTCTACACACTCGATCAGAGTGTTAGATTACAACAAACCTAACTTAACCCGATTTGTCATTCATCAAAACCCGAGTTAGATCATTAGTGCTAACCGCACCAACAATTTGTTGTTGTATGCTTATCTTACAGGAACCTATTGCTGAAAGCAAGACTAAGGGAGCAAACAGACACAAACAGAAGGTAATATGGCTTGGACTGGTCAGGTATAGGCGCCTGGAACTACTCCAAGCGCCTAGACAGTCCAAGCACTTGGGACCACTCCAGGTGCCTAGATTGTCCAGGCGCTGGGACTACTCTAGGCATCTGGACAGTCCAGGCGCTTGGGACTAGTCCAGGTGCTTGGACTGTCCAAGCGCCTAGACCAAAGTCTTATCACCAAGATAATGTCCAACAAATTTGGATCAGATGAGGCCAAGTCCAGGCACCTGAAGTTGGTATAGGTGCCCATGAACACTTTATATAAGTGACTTCGATTAGAGCTTTAAAAAATTGATTCTTTTACTACTTATACTCCATGTGCTCAAAAGGAAAGCTACGACGCGAAGCTCTGTGATCGGGGAAACTTTAGGAAGGGTGCGCTGCGCTTAGAACTTTTGGATCAACTCAACAAAGTGTTTGTTTGTATTTTTATTACAAGTTGTATTTATTTTATTAATCTTTTATGCTTGTATTTGATAAACTATAAGATGGGGTTCTCCACCTTTGAAAAGCTTCTAGAAAGAAAACCACTAGTGGACTTGTGCTTGAGTGCGTAGGCCTTGGACATATTGACATAGGAGGTTGGGAACTAAGTAAATCCCATTTGTCCTTTTGTTTTGTTTAGTGCATTCCATTATATACTAATAACTCTGATTGAACAAACACACGACGAAACAAAAAGAAAATGATGAATCAAGATTCACCCCCCACTATCTCGACCGCATCGATCCTATAGCACCTACACCTCCGAGAATGAGATTTTCATAGTACATTTGTGAGAGTGAGGAGCGGACTCTTGGATTAGTCACTTTAAAGGAGTGGATACCACAAATTTAATCCAATAGAATTTATAGATAAAAATACGGATGAAATAATTAATAATAAATAAATAAATATAAAAGAGTAAATATGAATTTTAAGGATTTATTGAATTTTTATGAATTTTTATTTTGTCGTTTTAGATTTATAAAGATAAATTGGTAAGAGAAAAATCCGTAAGATAAATACTTTAATTAAAGTGGGAGTTGATAGCCTTAAGTTTTAATTGTTTAACCCTAAGTTTAATTAGCTGTCACCTCTCGTCTGTTCGCGAACACGAACAGTAGCCGTCGCTCATTCTTTTCTGCACGCCGTGTGACCAGCAGCACCCTTTATGAGCCTAATCGCTAGCACCGCCTCCATCCATGCAACAGGTGACGCTAGAGCCGTGTTGGCCTCCTGCCCAAAGGCCATCGTTGGTCGTTCCATGCGCTCCCTGCCAACGACAGCAACCACAAATTACTGCTGTCCACGCAATAGACAATGCTGGGATCCACTTTCGTCTCTTGCCCAGACGCCATCTCCGACTGTCAGTGACCATCTCTTGCCCTCAGTCGTGTGCCCAACCACTGGAGTAACTCTCTGCCCACGCGAGCAAGAGCGGCTTGCTTCCGTTGCGTCAACCATACTCACGCCTTCACCCCAGCCACCACCCTTCCTATGCACCGGCCACCCCATCAAAGCCTCTGCAAGCAACTCCAGACCTGAGATCGTTGCCGCTGGCCACTGTTTGCAACTCGTGAGCCTCCATCCATCGAGCAGGCAATGTCGTTAGAGAAAAAACTGAAGCAAGGAAAGGTAATAGTATGTTAATCAATCAATCAATTAATTAGAGTTTAATTGGCTAATTAGAGTTAGATTAATTAACTATTGGGTTAATTGAAGCTCAATTATTGATTTATGTCATGATAGGATTAATTGGTGTTGAAGATCAATTAAGAATTAATCAATTAAATAATAAGTTGATTAATTAATTGATTACTTAAATGGGATAATTGAATTAATCAAAAGATAGATGAATTGGATGATTAATAAATTAATTAGAGATAATTAATTGATAGGATGATATATTGAATGTAGATCCTTAGTTTGTCTCGTATCTTGTATTGGTAGAATTTGAGTTTGATGTGATCTCATGGACTTGAAGATAGTTTGAATGATCTATGATAAAGCGAGTACTTTCTTCCCTTATTTTCATAGTTCATTAACCTTAGTGCATGACTTATTATTCTGGTTGATAGGTGTATTTACCTTGACTCTATTCACTCTTGCTTCTTAAGCTTAATCTTTTATTGCTTGAAATATTAATCTATTTTGATATCCATACCGTCTCTTTATTATCTATGATATTTATGACCATTTGCTCATACTATTATACTAGCAACACTATATCATAGCATAGTTGTAGAATATTGAACTAAGTTATCAGCTTAATATTTATTCATGCCTGTGTATTAGTAGGACCATATCGTATTATCAGATATCTAGTATCCTATTAGATTTTGATTGTTATTTAGGCTTATGCCTAAACGCTAGTGAGGTTAGACCTACATTGTTATACTTTATCGATCATTGTCTCTCATTCGTGGTTGAGAGAGTCATCAGTGATCATGATACATATGACCATCCACGAGACATTTGTGGTAGTGAGTTCTCGTGTAGTTCGTATCTAGATAGCTACGTATATATCCTATATGTCCAAGAGATCATTCATGGTAGCGAGTTTGCCGGCAGAAAGTGACTATTTGCTTACCCTGACTACCCACGAGACTATCCATGGTAGAGCATTCTCTTGCAGTTAGTGATTGTTATTTTCTTACCTTGATTGTTCATGGGATCATCCGTGGTAGAGCGTTCTCCTGCTATTAGTCTTGTTACTTGCTTGTCTTGACTATCCACAGGACCATCCGTGATAGAGCATTCTCCTATAGTCAGTGCTTATTATTTTCTTACCTTGACTACCTTTGGAACCATCTATGGTAGAGTGTTCTCCTGCAATTAGTGCTTGTTATATGCTTGTTATATTTTGGTCATATATTTATTAGTACAGGTGGGGATGTACGGTAGGTACTCTCGATTTATTGGTTAGATTTGGTTGAGCAGGTTAGTGGGTGTTATGTTATTGATTATGTTGTTAGTTAGCAGATTATCATTTTTATGCTCCTACGTTTGAAGTAAGTATTTTACTTGAGATTGTATCCCATTGATCTCCTTATATTTAGTATCACGTACTATCTTCTTATACCTACTGAATATGTTATACTCACCATCCCTTACTTTTTCTGTTGTTTCTAGGTTAGCAGATAGATGATGTGTCGTGTCGTGCAAAGGTCCTAGTTGCCAGTCCCACTTAAGTTCGGATTCCCTTTTGAGTTGTTGAGTTATTTCCGCTACTAGTATTTATAGTTTTATTGCTGTATCGAATCTTTTAAGTATAACTTTTATCTTGTTTAGTTAGTATATTCACATGTTCATGCTTACATACATGTATTGTCATTTGTGACTTGGATTTTATTATATTTGTATTGGTCCATATCGATTATTTCTTATATTATCATAGAGGGTACTGTCTGGTTTGGCGGATAAGTATACCTTTGGAGCGTAACAAATTTTATTTGTATTAGAGCATGGTTCGAGTTCAAATGTTTGGTTTTGTGCTTTTAGGATTTCCATCTCGTTTCGATTTACTATTTTTTGAGTTTGGGACATAAGGCAAGTCGAAGAATATCTCTAAGCTATAGGAAAGTAAGGTATACCTCTGGTGATTATTTTACCTTTTGTGTTGACTACTTAGTGTAGGTTATTGTTAGACAAGTTGAATTTCATAGAAATTGAGATGTGATTGGTTAAACTCTCATCAATTTAGTTGGATTATGTAATTGTTTCTTTACCTGTCTATTAGGTACTCACTAATTTGGCTTAGCATGATGACATTTAATGAATTAGCTCTATTCATAATTGTGGTCAGGGGTCGACCATGGACGCGACCAATTGACACTTGGGATCCGAAACTAATACAGAGGATGTAGATTTTTTTATGGCATCAACTAAGACCAAGTTGGAAGGTAGGGGTTGTCTGTCAACAACCTATCGGAGATCAAGGAGCATAGTGTCAGGAAATATCAATAATAATATTGCCTATGTCACTACCAATTGGATAATGGATAAGACACATAATAAATGCTCGATCTTCGATTATAGATATACAACTATGTTATTTTCACACTGTACAAACATAGACACCCTACCAACAGGCAGAGGGTTGTCAAATTAATTAGAAACAAGTATGTTATTATCAAGCAGTTTATCTTGGAAGCTGAGAAAGTCAGATGAATTTGATGTGGGAATTTCTTGAGAAGTGCCAATGCATTGGCCCTCAAAAATAAGTGAGTTATCAGTCCTTGCATGCTCATTTATACAAGGTTCCTTTTAGTGCACAATCGCACAGAATTTTGTCAGAATTAGTACATAACGCAAAGATGTAGAAACCTATGCTAAACCCTAAACCCTAAACCCTAAACCCTAAACACAAGCATGATTCCATATCTTTCTTCTAATCTTTTGTTACCGGAGGTCTAATTAACAAGTAAGTTTATGTTGAAGCCATGTGTTATGGCTATGAAGATTCATGCATGATAAGTGCATATCGCCAATTAATAGAAGTAGCACCTCAAAGTCTCAAATTTAGATTTGCTTATGAACTTGGTAGACTCGAAACCATGTAAAATTGACTTAGCACTCTATTAAAGACTAGAACATCTAAGGATGAAAGCATCATTTGTCCAGATTTGTCTAAGATAGAAGGACACTTGTCATATATTGTGAGGAGTCACAATTAGTAGTCACAAGGTGATGTTGGATCTCAACATTCTTATAACTTGGGTAGTAATGATGTGTTGCTAGATACCGCTCATTACTTATGCTTGTAAATGAGTTTATGAGCATTGCCAACGTTATAAGAACCTATAGGGTCACACACAAAGGACAATTAGATGGAGATTAGGTCCATATGATGAACCAAGAGGATTAGATTCATGTGATGAATCAAATTAGATTAAGAGTAATCTTAATTGGACTAATTGAGTTGGACTCAAGTTGATTCATGTGTTCAATGAGTCTAATTTAGATTATGACTCATTGAATCAATTTAATTAAATGAATTAGATTTATTATATTAAATTGGCTTGAATCATATGGTTGGATTAGATCAACCATGGGAGTTATAATGTCAAGTTTGACTTGACTTGAGAGGAAGAGGAAAAGTCAAGTTTGACTTGACTTTATGCCACATCATTTGTGAGTTGACATTAAGTGACCAATAATGTTGTTACACATAATCATATTTAGAACATGTGTGTGCCACCTCATGGAGGTTACAAATCTCCTTCTCTTTAATGACCACATTAAATGGGAATGGAGGTTACAACTCCAAATGTGGCCGACCACTTTTGATTTGCAAGTGAATGCAATTCAAGGCATTCATTCTCATTCACATCATCTTCTTCCTTGCTCTCTCTTCTTGCTCTCCCTCTCCTCTCTTGGCCGAACCTTACCAAGGTGCTAGCACACCTTTGTGTTAGGTTTCTCCACCTAGTTTCTTCGTGTGGATACTTCTAGAGAGTTGTCCACTTGACAACCTCGAGATCCGGCACCTTAGACGAGCGGGATTCGCGAAGGGCGCACATCAAGGGTAAAATTCCTTCTCCTAGTTTAGAACTAGCATAAAACTCGTACTCGTAATATTTTTCGAAAATTTTACTTCGCACGGATCCGGTGGCATGGGGGTTTCGGGGTTTCCACGACGCGAAAAAGCGATTTTCGCGGCCCGAAAAACCCAACATGACTTGTGCAAGAAATTGGATATCAGATTTTAGAAGAAATAAAGAAAAACAATGGTTTAAGTGCCAACATCTATTCTTATTGTCACATCCTTAAATTAGGGGTGGGTGAAAAATCTGATCCAAGGGATATTCCTTGATCCGAACAAGGGTTGTGCTAAATTTTGGTTGAAAACCAAACTTGCCTGATCTAGGTTTCCCTTACCTTAAATAGGATCTTTGAGAATTGAGTCTTTAGTTCAATTTTCAGAAGAATTTTGTGAGAATATAGTATAAGGGACCTTGGAGGGTGCACGATTCAAATTGGGTGATCATTGAATGATTAACCAAGTTTGTTGGTTTACTACTAACTCACTAGACTAACTCTTTGGATTGCTTGGCAGAGTATCCAATGAGTCATGTGTACAGAACTTCATTTACCATAGAATTTTAGATAGACGGATGAAGCACACCATTCACTAACTGAAAGACTTATTTAGAGCAAGATGGGCATCAAAAGCAACTAAAAGATCATTTATACCTAGTGAATTTTATCCACAATAATTAGCTAGATAGTAATATGGGTATAGCGGAAGCATGGTAGGCTCATAACCCACAAAATAGTGATTATCTACTTTAGAATAGATCATCATATAATTATAAGAAAACTCTATTCCCTAACAGTTAGGATCTCCGATGGTATTAGAATGGACTAGTATAAGGGTGTAATGTATACTTGTTACCCTTAGATGAAATATCTTAGTATTATGGTTTAAGTAGAAAATTTCAAAATCAAATTTTTATTAGTAGGGGAAACGTAATATATATATATATATATATATATAATATTAGAAGAGAAAGACTAAAATGATTAAAATTTGATCTAATAGAATTTATAGATGAAAATATGGATGAAATAATTAATAATAAATAAATGTAAAAGAGTATATATGAAATTTAGGGATTTAATGGAATTTTTATTGAGTCATTTTAGATTTTATGGGGATAAATGGGTAAGAGAAAAGTCTATTTATAAATATTTTAATTAAAATGAGAGTGGATAGAAATATAAATTTAGGTTTTAATTGTTTAACCCTAAGTTTAATTAGTCGTCACCCCTCGTCTGTTCGCGAACAATAGTCGTTGCTCATTCTCTCCCACACGTTGCGTGACCGGCAGTATCCTCTACACACCTGATCGTCGGCACCGCCTCCAACCACGCAACAAGTGATGCTAGAGCCACGTTGGCCTCCTGCCTCGAGGCCATTGTAGGTTCTTCCATGCGCTCCCCGCCAACTACAGTGCCACAGATCACCGTTGTCCACGCAACATATGCCACTAGGATCCACGTTCGTCTCATGCCTAGACATCATCTCTGACTGTCAGTGATTATCGTCCTGTCTATAGTTGTGTGCCCAACCACCAGAGCATCTCTCTGTCCACATGAGCAAGAGCGCCTCACTTCCGCCGCGTCGACCATACTTGCCGCCTTCACCCCAGCCACAACCCTTCTTGTGCACCGACCACCCCACCGAAGCATCTGTAGGTAGCTCTAGCCCATAGATCGTCATCGTTGGCTACTATTTGTGACTCACAAGCCTCCATCCATTGAGCAACCGATGCCACCCAAGAAGAAATCGAAGTAAGGAGAGGTAATAGTCTTTTAATTAATTGATCAATTAATTAGATGTTGATTGGTTAATTAGAGTTAGATTAATTAACTATTAGGTTAATTAAAGCTCAATTGTTGATTTATGTCTCGATAGGATTAATTAGTGTTGAAGATCAATTAAGTATTAATCTTTTAAATAATAAGTTGATTAATTAATTGATTACTTAAATGGGATGATTGAATTAATCAAAATATAGATGAATTGGATGATTAATAAATTAATTAGAGATAATTAATTGATAGGATAATGTATTGAATGTAGATCCTTAGTTTTGTCTCGTATCTTGTATTGGTAGGATTTGAGCTTGATGTGATCTCACAGACTTGAACATAGTTTTTGAACGATCTATGATAAAGGTGGGTATTTTCTTCCCTTGCTTTCATAGATCATTGACTTTAGTGCATGACTTATTATTCTAGTTGATAGTCGTATTTACCTTGACTCTATTCGCTCTTCCTTCATAAGTTTAATCTTTTATTTCTTGATCTTGTATATTGATCTATTTTGATATCCATGCAATCTCGTTATTATCCATGCTATTTATGACCATTTATACTCGTACTATTATGCTAGCGACACTATATCGTAGCATCTATAGAATATTGAACTAAGTTACTAGCTTCTTAATATTTATTCATGCCTGTGTATTAGTAGGACCATATTGTATTGTAGGATATTGAGTATCCTACTAGACTTTGATTGTTATTTAGGCTCATGTCTAAATGCTAATGAGGTTAGACCTACATTGTTATACCCTGTTATTCATTATCTCTCATTCGTGGTTGAGAGAGTCGTCAGTGATCATGATACATATGACTACCCATGAGACATTCGTGGTAGTGAGTTCACGTGTAGTCCATATCTAGATAGCTACATATATATTCTGTCTGCCCATAAGATCATTTGTGGTAGCGATTTTGCCCGCAAACAGTGACTATTTACTTACCTTGACTGTCCATAGGATCATCCGTGGTAGAGCGTATAGGATCGTTGCGCTAGAGAGGGGGTGAATAGCTCTAGTGGCTTTCACACGTTTCGTTTAAAAGCTCAAAGAGATAAGAGGCAGTGGAATAAAAAGAAGAAAAACAAGCAATCACTAACACTCCAAGATTTACTTGGTTCAGAGCCTGTGGTGACTCCTACTCCAAGGCCCACACGTGAGAGTACTTTTGTTGGACAATCACTAATCAATTCAAAAAGTTACAAAGATAAATTACACTTCAAGTACAAGTAACTTTGAATTTAAATGATACTGACAACTTAGGACTGGATCTCGAATATAGTCATCGTAAGAGCAGTTTTTAGGCGTCATAGAGGCTTTATCGGAGCAGCGCGCAGAAGCGGAAGATGTTTGTAATGATATGTTTAAGGTGCTAGTCGAATCCTCCTTTTATAGCCCACTTTAGGCGCTTGGAACCTCTCCTAGGCACACCCACAGGGTTGACGTGGCTTGCTCTCATCGAAATTCAATCTAGAAAAACTTATCCATCTCTGGGCAAACAGACGCCCCCAGGTGCCTGGACTGTGATATAGGCCGACCAACTGGAGTGCGCTAGCTCACCGCCTGAGGGCGCCTGGTTGATTCGATCCCAGATGCCCGGTCTACTACTGGGAGCTCGGAGCCCTTCCGGGCGTCCAGACCACTTTTTTCAGCCTTTGTTTTCCTTCAAGAAAGAGTTAGTGCAGGCAAGTTTTCTATAAAAAAAGAGTTAGTCCAGGCAATAAACAATATATACAAAGTATGAATTTGACAACCTCTAGACTGTTCGGTCCTAACTTTGAGTTTTACTGAAACTCTAGGTCGGACCGACTCTTGCTATTTTATTTTCGGGGAATGCACCCTCACCTACTCCTCTCAGGAGAGATTACCTTTTGCCAGATCAGTCCTCTAGACCATCCGGACTTTTGCTCAATGTCTGAGACTTTAGAACTTCATGCTGGACGTCCAATCCTCGACCTGTCCAGTCTTTCGTCTAGTGTCCGTGACCCCCATGACTTTCACCTGGCGTCTTCGACTCTAGGATTTTGCCCAACATCCTTGAACCACCAAGACTTTGCTATGTCCCCGGACTAGGACTTCATTGCCTAATCACAGCTAGGACTTTTCCTTTGCCCAAGATCACTTAAGACTTTTCTGCACACTCTATTTAACTTGTTAGAATGATAATAACACTTAACTTAGAACTCTTTGTCATTATCAAAACTCAGGTTCGATCGTCTAGTACTCCCTACATCAACAATTTTTCCCTTTTTGATTATGACAACACAATTCATAGTTAAGTTAAATAAAACAAGTATGAATGAGTTTAGTATTTTACATAAGTAAGAAAAAATATTTTTTTTTCAAAAATGAAGTTTCTAAGTTTTGAAATACAACTAAGAATTAAAACTTAGAATTCTTTAAGAGTTCAAAAACTTCCTTTGGAATACAACAATTTCTTAGCAAACACTTAGTTTTCAAAAGTTTAGTTTTTCTTTCAAAATACTTAACTACACATACTTAGCTAAAAATACTTTTTCAAAAACACTTGTTTTTTTCTTGCTTTTAAACTCTATTTTTTAAAAAATACTTTATCTTTTAAAAAACTTAACTTAGAAGAAGTACTTTAAAAATTTAAAAATACTTTAACTTTGAAAAAATATTTAAATTTAAAATTTTGAAAAATACTTTTAACTTTAAAAAGAAATATTTAACTTTGAAAGTTTGAAAAATACTTTAACTTTTAAGAAAACATTTAAATTTGAAAATTTTGAAAAATACTTTAACTTAATTCTTTTTTTACTCCCCCTTTGACATATATAAAAAATACTAAGTAGAAAAAAAAGCTAATAATAAGAAAAATATTTTTTAATCTCCCCCTTGATTAATGCCTTAAGAACTCTTTACATAAGTACTGTAAGTTTGAGGGGAAAGTCAATGATTTTTAATTACCTAGAGTTCAAACATGTAAAACTCAAAGTAAAGAGAATTTTTTTAGAAGAAATTTTTTTTTAAAATAGTCATCTCATCTATTTTCCTTAGAAGAAATATCTATCCGTTAGTTACTAGTCATTTACCATAAGGTAGTAGTAATTACTTTGTTAGTCAAGTTAAGTACATGATCCAATTAGGTTTACTAAAAATGATGACTTAACTTGATCAATTTTAATTGGTATTTATAGCCTAGACTTATATTGATGCACAAACATAAGTATTCTGAAGTCTAGGAAATATCCTATGCATCTCACATCATTCTAAGTATTTTTTCATACACAAACAAGGTATTCCTAGTGTGCTTATGAGATGGTCTGGCTGAAACATATGAGTACATGCTTTCTAGGAGAAAAACCCAGGCTAAGTCTAATTTCTAAAAATACTAGTAAAATTGAGAGTTTTTTTTTGAAGAAAACAAAACAATTTATCCTAGAATTTTAAAACAAAGCTGATAAGATTTTTTTTGAAGATATAATCTAATTTTGAAAAACCATAAATTTTAAAAAGGGGAAAATAATAAAAATAATGATTTTGAAAATTTTATAATATATTCTAATGAGCACATACCTAATTATTTTCTAAGTACTGAACTCAAGTTCAGGTAAGGATTTTATGAAAATGTCTGCTATGTTTGACTTATACTTAACATAGTCAAGTAAAATATCATCCCTAGCTATATGATCTCTTACAAAGTGATGCTTAACCTCTATGTGTTTAGTCCTTGAGTGGTGTATTAGATTTTTGATTAAATTGATTGAGCTTATGTTATCAATTGAAATTTTTATACTTTTATATTCTAATTGATAATCTTTTAAAGTATGCATCATCCATAATAGTTGAGATGCATATTCACCCATAGCTATGTACTCTGCTTTAGTAGTAGATAAGACAACATAATATTGCTTTCTACTGGACCAGCTTACTAGGTATTGACCTAGAAGTTGACAGCTTTCACTTGTACTTTTTCTATCTAATTTGCATCCAGCATAGTCTGAGTTTGAGTACCCAACTAAGTCAAATAGGCTAGTCTTAGGGTTTCAAAGTCCTAGAATTAGTGTCCCCTTAATGTATCTAAGTATTCTTTTTTATATTAGTTAAGTGTGATTCTTTTGCACAAGATCGATATCTAGCACACATACCTACTATAAATAAAATATTAGGTCGACTTGCAGTTAGGTATAGTAGACTTCATATTGTACTTCTATAATATTTTAAGTCTACTAATTTTCCTTCTAAGTCAGAGTCAATTTTAACATTGGTTGTCATTGGGGTATTAATATTTTTGAAAATTTTCATTCCAAACTTTTTAATACTCTTTAGCGTATTTTGTTTGAAAAATATAGATTCCCTCTTTTGTTTGTTTTATCTGTAAACCTAATAAAAAAATTAAGTTCTCCTACTATGCTCATTTTAAATTCATTTTCCATTAATTTAATGAATTCTTTTAAAAATTTAGTATTGGTTGAGCCAAAATTATATCATTTATATAAATTTGATCTATAAAAATATCTTTTTCTAAGATTTTAACAAATATGGTTTGGTCTATTTGGCCTTTGTTAAACCTCTTAGATATTAGGTATGTTGATAGTCGTTCATACTAAGTTCAAGGTGCTTGTTTTAGTCCATATAAATCTTTCTTTAACCTAAGGACATGGTTTGGGTGATCTAAGTCTTCAAATCCTAGGAGTTGATTTACATAAACTTCTTCTTTGATGAACCCATTAAGCAATGTAGAATTTACATCCATTTAGTATAATTTGAATCCTTTATGTGCTGCATAAGCTAGCAACATCTTGATGAATTCAAATCTGGCTACAGTTACATAGGTTTCATCATAATATAATCCTTCGACTTGGCTGTACCCCTTAGCTACTAGTTTAGCCTTATTTCTTACTATTTCACCTTTATCATTTAGTTTATTTCTAAAGACCCATTTAGTATCAATTATGAATTTATTTGTGGGTTTGAGTAGTTTCCAGATTTGGTTTCTTTCGAATTGAGCTAGTTCCTCTTACATTGCAATTATCCAATCTAGGTCAGATAGGACTTCTTCTATAGTTTTGAGTTTAATTTTGAAAATAAGAGCTATTTGACTTAGGTTTCTATAAGATGATCGAGTTTAAACTTCTAGGATTGGGTCACCCAAAATTTGGTCAGGTGGGCGGTTAGATCTGACTCTAGGTGGTCTTATTTCATGGTTAGTACTTGATTCTTTTGATTCACTTGATTTATGTCTAATCTTATTATCTTCATCATCTTCTATATTTCTTGTAATTTGATTATTATTTTAATTGATTAAATTAGGTAGGTTATTTTCTTCATCAAAAAGTACATTGGTTGTTTCTTCAACTTTTAGGGTATTTTTATTAAATACTCTATAAGCCCTACTGGTTGTGGTGTACCCTAGAAATAAGTCAGATGTTGATTTGGATATAAATTTACATAAATAATTTTTAGTTTTAATATGTGCACTTTACATCCAAAAACTTTTAGATAGTTTAGATTGAGGTTTTTATTGTAATATATTTCATAAGGAGTTTTATTGTAAAATTTATTAATTAATATTCTATTTTGAATATAATATACTGTATTTATTGTTTCAGCCCAAATTGGTTACTTAGGTTATATTCATTTAACATGGTTCTAGCAGCTTCTTGTAATACTTTATTTTTTCATTATACTAGTCCATTTTATTGGAGAGTTCTAGGACATGAAAATTCATGATTATATCCATTAGTTTGATAAAATTTGGTAAACCTATGATTTTCGAATCCCCCTCCTCATGATCACTTCTAATTCTTTTAAGTTTCATATCTTTTTCATTTTCTATTAATTTGAAAAAATTATTAAAGATTTCAAAAGTTTCATTTTTGGTTTTTAGAAATTTTATCCATGTAAATTTTGAGCAATCATTAATTATAACTAAGTAGTATTGGTTTCTGCTAGTGACTTGGGTCCATGTGAATCAAATAGGTCTAAGTGTAGGAGCTCAAGTATTGAGCTGGTTCGATTTAGGTTTGTTGGTTTGTGGTTAACTTAGTTTGTTTACCTTGTTGACAAGCATTACAGATTATATTTTATAAATTTTTTAATTTAGATAGACCTCTAACTAAGTTATTTTAACTTATTTTTGAAATGAGTCTAATGTGAGTTTGACCCAGTCTTCTGTACCATAATTTGATTTCCTCTTGTTATATCAAAAGATATTTTAGTAAGGAGGTTGGTAGGTTAATTGTGTAAATGTTATTTTTCCTAATTCCCTTAAGTGTAATTTCAGAATTTTCAATATTTTTAATTAAACATTTAGAGTTAGAAAAAATTACTAAGTATACAGAGTCACACAGTTGACTTATGCTAAATAAGTTAAAATTGAATTTATCAACTAATAAGACTTTTCGAATAATGAAATCGGAACTCAGTTTGATATTACCTGTTTTGATTACCTTAAGTTTTCCATTGTTGTCAAATATAACTGACCCTAAGTTCTTGAGTTTTAGCTTGTGAACTTCAATCAGTCTCCAGTCATGTGTCTAGAGCATCCACTATTCAACATCCATTAATCCAATCTTTATATTCCTACACATAAAGTATTTGATTTGGATCCAATTTTGACGAATTATAAGATAGATTAATCAACCTTCCATCTCACCCAATCTAAGTTGTCAATCATGTTATGCTTATGGGTGTTTATGAGATGGTTGATTGCGTTCAATTTTGGTTAATTTTGATTTTAGTTTAATTAGATTAATTGAATTACATTTAAGTTTAATTAGTTTAATTAAATTAGGTTTAATTAGATTTGGTTTAGGTTTGATTAATTTAAGTTTAATTAGATTAATTGAATTTAGTTAAATTAATTTAAGTATAATTAGGTTTGATTAATTTAAGTTTAATTAGATTAATTAAATTATGTTTAATTGATTAATTTAAGTTTAATTAGATTAATTAAATTATGTTTAATTAATTTAAGTTTAATTAGTTTTGGTTTAGGTTAACTAATTTTTATTTTAAACCTAAGTCCATCTCACCCTTTTCTAGATTGTCAATTAGAAAACCTTATAAGTTTTGTGACATGGTTAATTTAATCTTTAATTTAGATTAAAATCTAAGGATTGATTTACATTTGAGTTAGACTAAGATTTAACAATTGGTCAATTAAATAGTTATTTCAATAATTGACTTCCAAGTTATGGCGAGGCAGTATGCTTTCTTGGATATTGAAATAACAACTACTTCTAGACAAAACCTTTTAAATAAATTAAATGTTTAATTTTCTTCCTAAGATTCCTTGATCTAACTAAATAAATGTCGATCAAGCCTAAGTCCTTATCTATCCTAATCTAAGTATGTATAAGGAGAGTGGTAAAGCAAACATCAAACAAGTTTATCTAATAATGAAGATGATCTTTCTATTGACTTCCCTTGGATCATAGTCTCGAAAAGGTCTATCAAGGTAGTGAATTTGATCCTTGGGGATCTAATATTGATTAAGTCTAACTTGATTAACTAAGTTAGACTTGAGGACCCATGCATGGATTACTTTTCTATTTGTTCGATTAACAAGAAACAAGTAAGATTTAAATTTATATTTGGCCTTATACCCAAGTCTGGATCGGTTGTATACGACCCTTGTTTCCCAAAAATTAGGTCAAGGTTCTTGGAACCCAAAGTGAACTGTTCCAACATTTCCTTAAGTTCTTTAACTTGAGTTCTCATTGTTGGTGCGGGAAGCATCCGACGATCGAACATATGCTTTGAGTATGTCAAAGGGTTCAAAGTTAAGGTGTTTTGTTTTCTAATATGTTGAATGAGATTTGCAGGAAAGTCCTAAGTGTACTTAGGCAGAAGTCCTAGCTGTGGTTAGGCAAGTGGAAAACCCTAGGAGGCGGTAACCCTAGGTCATAGGGGGTGGTAACCCTATGCAGAAAGCCTTGGTGGGTCGGAGTCTTCGGGCAAAAATCCTAGGGGGAGGTAACCCTAGGTTAAAATTCTGGTGTCGCGAACCGAGTGGAAACTGGATGGGTTGAGGACCGAACATCCAGCATGAAGACCGGAAGAGTCAAGCACCGAGCAAAAGTCCAGTTGGTTTGGAGGACTGAACTGGCAAAAGGTAAACTCTCTTGAGTGGAGTAGGTGAGGACGCGTTCCCCGGAAGAAGGAACAGTAGGTGTCGGTTCGACCTAGGGTTTCCTGTAGGAAATCCGAAGTCAGAACCGGACAGTCCGTTGACTGCCATACTTTATATTTATGATATTATGTGATAACTTTGTGGTGTAGGGTATTTTTGGGACTAACATATCTTGCAGGTACAAAGGAGCAACCTTAAGCCTCGGATGAACAGTGTTTGAGGCGCCTCCATGGAGCTTGGAGGCGCCTCAGGTGTAAAGGAGCAAACTTCGTGTTGGTTAGTCCTAGGAAAACGTACCAGTTCCACTTTACAAAAAATTTTGTACAAGTGTCGAACCTTTCCATAAATAACCTATTGTGTTCTTTAGAAGTTAAATTAGGAATCGCAGACGGAACTTAACATCATTGATTCCAAATTTAACTTATCTGTTCTTAATGGTTTAGATTTGAATCGCAAGCGGAACTTAACACTATTGATTCAAATCTACCTAAGTTATTAATTCCATTAAATATTAATTTCCAAAATTGGCTTCTAGAACTGCATGGCTCGCACATGGCTTTCTTGGATATGGGAGCAACCACCACCGCCTAGGCAAAGCCTTTTAAGGAAAGCTAATATTTAATTTCCTTAAATAACTCTAGGTTAACCAAAAAGAACAATCGAATCACAAATTCGAAAAAAAAGAAAACACAAACTCGAAAAATAAATTAGATAAACTAGATTTAATTGCCTCTTGTATTTTGAATTCTTACAAAGAAAATAACTAGTATGATGCGGAAGAAAATTACTAGTTACACCTTCTCTTTGTAAGCTAATGACCTCGAGATCTTCTGCCGTATTCCTCGCCTTGCCTTGGACGTCGTGTGAGCGACGATCCTCCAAGATGAATACCACCCAAAAGTTTCCTCCTCTTCTTCTAAAATCCGGCCACCACCACCACCAAGGAGAAGAGAGCAAAGGGAAAGGGAGAAGAGAGAGGGGCCGACCACCAAGAGATCACCAAGCAAAAGAATAAGAGTTGTGTCTCATGAAGCCCCCTCACTCCTTCTTTTATATTACTTGCACAAGGCAAATAAGGAAAAACTTTTTATAAAAAATAAAATCATCCAAAACTTTTTTCTTTTCCCTTTTTATTTTTCCTTTTCTTTCCTCTTGATTGAATCAATCACCAATTTTGATTTTATGATGATTTTATTTATTTTATTATGGCCGGCCACTTGCTTGGGCACCAAGCAAGGTGGCTGACCACCTCATCAAGAGGAATAAGGAAATATATTTTTTAAAATTTTACAAGAAGAAATCTTCTTATAAAATTTACAAGATCTCTTTCCTAAAGTAGGGGTTAAAAAAGGAAAGTTCTAAAAATTAAAACCATGTTTTAAAATTTAGAACTTCTCTTATAAAATTTCCTTTTTTAACATGATGATAGAAAATTTTAATTTTAAAACTTATCTTTATTTTTTTCTTAAACCATGAGGATGGTTAAAAAGGGAAAGTTTTAAAACTTTTAAAACTCTCTATTAAAACATGTGGCCAAATTCAAATAAGGAAAGTTTTTAAAATTAAAATCTCTCTTTTAAAACTTATAGTTTTCTACAAAGAGAAGATTTTAAAAATTCAAAAACAACCCTCCTTGTTTGAATATTGTGGTCGGCTCCTTCATGCTTGGTAACCAAGCAAAAGGCCGGCCCCTATAAAGAGGATGTGGCCGGCCCTTGCTTGGTCACCAAGCATTGGACCGGCCCACTTCTTGGACACCAAGAAGAGCCTTACATTTAGATAGACTTGAGGCTATAATGAGGCTACGACAGGGACATAGAGGAGAAATTGATTTTGGCCTTCCGATGAGCTTGAGTATCCCGTGCTCGCCCCGAACACACAACTCAAGTTCATCGATAATAGCTCATTCCACTGGAGAGTTATTACCGCACTACCGCACCAATCCCAAATTACATTATGGGTTCCTTCTTATTATGAGTGTGTTAGCCTCCCTGTGTTTAAGATTATGAATGCCCACTAATTAAGTAAGTTACTGACAACTCACTTAATTAATATCTAACTCCAAGAGTAGTACCACTCAACTTCATTGTCATGTCAGACTAAATCCACCTGCAGGGTTTAACATGGCAATCCTTATGAGCTCCTCTTGGGGACATTCTCAACCTAGATAACTAGGACACAGATTCCTTCTATAATCAACAACACACACTATAAGTAATATCATTTCCCAACTTATCGGGCATATTGATTTATCGAGCTAAACCTCATCCTTTGATAAGTTAAAAAAATAAATATTAAATATATGTGCTTGTTATTATATTAGAATTAAGAGGGCACACTTCCATAATAACTAAGGTCTAGTTCTTTTACTAAGTCAGTACAAAAAGATCTTACCTAAATGATCTTACTCAATACACTTTAAAGTGTATCAGTGTAATTTATTAGTCAAGATAAACTAATACTTAATTACACTACGACTATTCTTGATGGTTTGTTCCTTTCCATCTTAGTCGTGAGCTACTGTTTGTAATTTATAGAGAGCCGACAACATGATCTTTTGAGTGTAACACCACACTCCGTGTTATCTATTATATAAATTAATTGAACAATTACATTTGACCAATGTGATTCTTTTATTTCAAAAATAAATGTTTACAAAAGCTAGGCTTTTAGTATACACTCCAACAATCTCCCACTTATACTAAAAGACTAAGCTGCCATATCTGTTGCCATACATCTGATTCCCATCCCCTCCATATGCCGATCAAAAACTTTCGCCGGAAGGGCTTTAGTGAAAGGATCTGCCAGGTTATCTGCTGATGCAATCTTGGCGACGATAACTTCTCCTCGCTTGACGATGTCTCGTATCAGGTGGTACTTGCGCTCTATATGTTTACTTGCTTTATGGGCTCGTGGTTCCTTCGAGTTTGCAACTGCACCGCTATTATCACAATAAATTGTGATGATCTTGGGTAAACCAGGAATCACATCTAAGTCTATTAGAAAATTCCTGAGCCATACAGCTTCTTTGGCAGCCTCAGAGGCTGCCACATACTCAGCTTCCATGGTTGAGTCCGAGACGCATTTCTGCTTAACACTCCTCCATGCAATGGCTCCACCTCCTAGAGTAAATACATAGCCTGATGTAGACTTACTATTGTCCCTATCTGATTGGAAGTCTGAATCCGTGTAACCCACAGGGAGCAAATCATCTACCTGGTAAACTAGCATATAGTCTCTAGTCCTTCTTAGGTACTTTAATATATGTTTTACCACAATTCAATGTCCTTGTCCAGGGTTACTCTGATATCTGCTAACCATGCTCACGGCAAAATAGATATCAGGTCTCATACACAGCATTGTATACATAAGACTTCCTACAACCGAGGCATAAGGAACTTCCTTCATGTCCTCTATCTCCTTTGATGTCTTCGGAGACATCTCTTTAGATAAAGATACTCCATGCCTAAAAGGTAAGAAACCTTTCTTAGAGTTTTGCATGCTAAAACGAGCAAGGATTGTATCTATATATAAAGCTTGGGATAGGCACAACATTCTTTTCTTGCGATCCCTTATAATTTGATCCCAAGAATGTGTACACATTCTCCTAAGTCCTTCATATCAAATTGTTTGGACAACCATACCCTTACGTCCGATAATACCTTGACATTGTTGTCAATTAATAAAATATCATCTACGTATAGTACAAGAAATACCACCACGTTTTCGTTACACTTTTTGTATACACAAGACTCATCCGGACACTGAATAAATCCATATGACTGGATTACTTCATTAAACCGGATGTTCCAAGATCTTGAAGCTTGCTTCAGTCCATAAATGGACCGATTGAGCTTGCATACTAGATGCTCTTTGCCTTTTTCAATGAATCCCTCTGGTTGCTTCATATGGATGTTTTCTTCAAGACTTCCGTTAAGGAATGCTGTCTTGACATCCATTTGCCAAATCTCATAATCCATATGAGCGGCAATGGATAAGAGTATCCGGATAGACTTCAGCATGGCTACCGGTGAAAAAGTCTCCTCATAATCGATTCCCTCTTTCTGAGTATACCCTTTCGCAACAAGCCTTGATTTGAAGGTTTCTACCTTCCCGTCTGTCCCTCTTTTCCTTTTATAGATCGACTTACATCCAATGGCTTTTACACCATCAGGTGGTTCTACAAGCTCCCAGACCTTATTAGAATACATAGATTCTATTTCTGAATTCATTGCCTTTTGCCAAGATACTGCATCTATATCTTGGAGTGCTTCATCATATGTCCGAGGATCAGGTTCATGTTTACCCGAGATCAAGTCCGAAGACTCTCCCAAAAACTTGAATCTCTCAGGCTGCCTTACAACCCTCCCACTGCGACGAGGCACTGTCTGTGGTTGTGTATCATGTGTTACACGTGTTGCAGTCTCTTGTGGTACTTCATCTTGTACTGTTGGTACTGAAGTAGACGTGCCCTCTCTAAGTTCTTCTAGAACAATTTTTCTACTGGGCTTGTGATCCATTATATAGTCTTCTTCTAAAAACTGGGCATTGATGCTAACAATGACCTTCTGGTCTTTAGGACTATAAAATAAACTACCTTTCGTTCCTCTGGGATAACCCACAAACACACGAACTTCTGTACGAGATTCTAACTTATCAACATCTGGTTTCAGCACATGTGCTGGACTACCCCAAATCTGAATATGTCTTAGATTCGGCTTCCGCCCATTCCATAATTCTGTGGGAGTAGAAGATACTGATTTATAAGGTAATAAGTTCAGAATGTGCGGTACTGTTTCCAGAGCGTATCCCCAAAACGAATTTAGTAATTCTGAATAACTCATCATCGATCTAACCATCTCCATAAGAGTTCTATTCCTTCGTTCTGCCACACCATTCTGCTAGGGTGTACCAGGTGCAGACAATTGGGATTGAATCATGACCTCTGATAAGTAATTCCTAAACTCTCCTAAGAGGTATTCGCCACCACGATCAAACCGTAGTGTCTTGATACTTTTACCTAGACGTTTCTCCACATCAGCCTTGTACTCTTTGAACTTATTAAAGCACTCAGACTTGCGGCGCATTAGGTAAATGTATCCGTATCTTGAATAATCGTATATAAAAGAGACAAAATATTCAAAACCACCTCTAGTCTGGATAGACATAGGACCACACAAATCAGAATGAACCAATTCTAACGCTTCTTTGGCTCTATACCCCTTGACCTTTAAAGGTCTCTTGGTCATTTTACCTTCCAAGCAGGATTCACATGTTGGAAAGTTTTCCAACTCTAATGGACCCAAGAGTCCATCGGCTACAAGTCTTTGAATCCTACTTAAGTTAATATGACCAAGCCTTAGATGCCAAAGATGCGTTTGGTTCATTTCCGAAGGTTCTTTTCTCTTATTAGAGTTAGAAGATGTGTTATTAATTTTCATATTTTGCTTTGTAGGAGAAATTGGATTTAATGTATATAAATTGTCAACCAATGCACCAGAACAGATAATCACTTTATTTCTCTTTATAACCACATTGTTACTAAAGGAAACTGAATATCCATCCAAATACAGTTTAGAAACTGAAATTAAATTCTTTCTAAAACTGGGTACATAAAGACAATTTCTTAAAATCAATTTCCTATTCCTATCAAATGATAAGTAGACGTCTCCCATTGCAACAGTCGCCACCTTAGTAGCATTGCTCATGTAGACAGTTATCTCTCCATCAAATAGTCGTCGGGTTTCCTGGAACCCCTACAAAGAATTACAGACATGATCAGTGGCTCCCGTATCTACACACCAAGTGCTGGTAGATAACACCGCTAAACATGTTTCAACTACTAGAGCATAAGATATACCTTTATTGTTCTGATTCCTACGAGGACAGTCTGTCTTCCAATGTCTTGTCTGCTTGCAGATGAAGCACTTGTCCTTTGGCTTCTTCATTCTAGCTTTTTGTCCATGAGGTTTATTCACTCTCTTTGTTGAAAAGACCTGTTTCTTCTTCTTTTTGCCTTTCGGCTTAGAAGTAGAACCATTTTCAGCATAGTGAATCTAAGAACTTTGACGAAATATACCTTCTGCTGCCTGTAGTTCTGTCAGAAGTTCCGCCAACGTATACTCTATTTTGTTCATGTTATAGTTCAGGCGGAACTACTCAAAACTTCTGGGTACGTTTAGAGAATTATATCGACCTGGGTTTCCCATCGATTTCTCCTCCAAGGACTTGTATTTCATTCAGATAAGCTATCATTTTGAGAATATGATCCCTTACGGGTGTCCCCTCAGACATAGTGGCTGTCATTAGCTTTCTCATTGCCTCTTGCCTAGCAGTCCGACTCTGGTGCCCAAAGAGTTCTTTGAGATTATTCATTATATCATAAGTTGTTGGTAAATCTTGATGCTGATGTTGCAATACATTTGACATTGATGCCAAAATGTAACATTGCGCCATCTCATCAGCTTTTACCCATTTTTTATGATACTCAATATCCTCTAGGGTAGAGTCACTGTCAAGTGTATCAGGGCAAGCATCAGTCAGTACAAACTTATAGCTTTCAGCAGTAAGGACAATGTCCAGGTTTCTTTTCCAATCTATGTAGTTGGGTCCAGTAAGTTTGTTCTCTTTCAGTATAATGGCTAGTGGGTTGAAAGTCATCCTAAGAATCACAAAAATAACTTTGGTCAGGACTCTAAATTTAGAATAATATTGATACCTCAAACAATACTTTTTTAAATTAACCAACACCTCAAAACACTGTGAATTTTGTATGCCACGATAGTGTGGACGTATACAAATTCAACATTTGTAAAAGGAGGGTATGACCCATTAATTTTATTATCTTGTCAACCTAACTTTTTGACAAATAAAATTAATAGTTGGTTTCCTTCAGTCACACAAATAATAGCAGTGACTCCGATGGGGAGAATACTATTAGACATGTTTAAGTGTATACCATTACTTGACACTAAGTCCATTAATAAGATTGTGCCCCTTCCGATGGGGAAGATCACACACTCTTAATTAATTTCCTATAGTCATCCAAAATGGAATTTTGATCTAGTGATCCGCAAACAAACTCATCCGATATGGAGGAAGGCACTCAGAGCCAACGCGCAAGTTTGTTTGCATCACTTACAAACCAGTAATGGAGACCATGGAATTTATTAAAATAAATCCCTCTCCCACTTAGTTATTTAAAGTGAGGAATTTTAAACTATCCTAGCATACATCACATGCATACACACACATCACAGTAAATAAAAGCAATAAATATGGAAATTATTTTCCAACTATTATGGCCTTTTTCTGTTACTGCCCTCCATGTGCAGCAACCCTAGCTGCTGCCATCTTTAGCCACCGCCATCGGGTCGAGTCGTCGCATCCATCTTGCTTCTTATTCCGCTACGCCTCTGGTGCTCCAAAAGTACCACGCCTCGCAAGAATCCGATCTACGACAAAAATAAAATTTTACATATATCGATCATATATTCTATGAGGGAATGTACATGTATTCTAGATCGAAAAAAATAAAATTCTAAAAATAATATAGCTCCTGCTGTATTTGATACATACAATCATGCACACAAAATAATGCCCTTGACATGTCCAAGGGTCCAATCACACACAACATCTATAAGTCATAATAGTTGGAGCCTACAACCAAAGAGTTAGCACATCCTACTACTATCCTGCCTAAATTATGTATGACATGTGTATAACCTATTTGAATTCTAAACACACAGAGGCAAACCCTAACTCTGATACCAATTGTTGGTTAGTCCTAGGAAAACGTATCGGTTCCACTGTACAAAAATTTTGTACTGGTGTCAAACATTTCCTTAAATAACCTATTATGTTCTTTAGAAGTTAAATTAGGAATCGCAGACGGAACTTAACATCATTGATTCCAAATTTAACTTATCTGTTCTTAATGGTTTAGATTTGAATCGCAAGCGGAACTTAACACTATTGATTCAAATCTACCTAAGTTATTAATTCCATTAAATATTAATTTCCAAAATTGGCTTCCAGGACTGCATGGCGAGGCACATGGCCTTCTTGGATATGGGAGCAACCACCACCGCCTAGGCAAAGCCTTTTAAGAAAAGCTAATATTTAATTTCCTTAAATAACTCTAGGTTAACCAAAAAGAACAATCGAATCACAAATTCAAAAAAGAAGAAAACATAAACTCGAAAAATAAATTCGATAAACTAGATCTAATTGCCTCTTGTATTTTGAATTCTTACAAAGAAAATAACTAGTATGATGCGGAAGAAAATTACTAGTTATACCTTCTCTTTATAAGCTAATGACCTCGAGATCTTCTGCCGTATTTCTCGCCTTGCCTTGGACGTCGTGTGAGCGACGATCCTCCAAGATGAACACCACCCAAAAGCTTCCTCCTCTTCTTCTAAAATCCGGCCACCACCACCACCAAGGAGAAGAGAGCAAAGGGAAAGGGAGAAGAGAGAGGGGCCGGCCACCAAGAGATCACCAAGCAAAAGAATAAGAGTTGTGTCTCATGAAGCCCCCTCACCCCTTCTTTTATATTACTTGCCCAAGGCAAATAAGGAAAACTTTTTACAAAAAATAAAATCATCCAAGAGTTTTTCCTTTTACCTTTTTATTTTTCCTTTTCTTTCCTCTTGATTGAATCAATCACCAATTTTGATTTTGTGATGATTTTATTTATTTTATTATGGCCGACCACTTGCTTGGGCACCAAGCAAGGTGGCCGACCACCTCATCAAGAGGAATAAGGAAATATATTTTTTTAAATTTTACAAGAAGAAATCTTCTTATAAAAATTACAAGCTCTCTTTCCTAAAGTAGGGGTTAAAAAAGGAAAGTTCTAAAAATTAAAATCATGTTTTAAAATTTAGAACTTCTCTTATAAAATTTCCTTTTTTAACATGATGATAGAAAATTTTAATTTTAAAACTTATCTTTCTTTTTTTCTTAAACCATGAGGATGGTTAAAAAAGGAAAGTTTTAAAACTTTTAAAACTCTCTATTAAAACATGTAGTCAAATTCAAATAAGGAAAGTTTTTAAAATTAAAATCTCTCTTTTAAAACTTATAGTTTTCTACAAAGAGAAGATTTTAAAATTCAAAAACAACCCTCCTTGTTTGAATATTGTGGTCGGCTCCTTCATGCTTGGTAACCAAGCAAAAGGCCGACCCCTATAAAGAGGATGTGGCCGGCCCTTGCTTGGTCACCAAGCATTGGACCGACCCACTTCTTGGACACCAAGAAGAGCCTTACATTTAGATGGACTTGAGGCTATAATGAGGCTACGACAGGGACCTAGAGGAGAAATTGGTTTTGGCCTTCCGATGAGCTTGAGTATCCCGTGCTCACCCCGAACACACAACTCAAGTTCATCGATAATAACTCATTCCACTAGAGAGTTATTACCGCACTACCGCACCAATCCCAAATTACATTATGGGCTCCTTCTTATTATGAGTGTGTTAGTCTCCCTGTGTTTAAGATTACGAATGTCCACTAATTAAGTAAGTTACTGACAACTCACTTAATTAATATCTAGCTCCAAGAGTAGTACTACTCAACTTCATTGTCATGTCGGACTAAATCCACCTGCATGGTTTAACATGACAATCCTTATGAGCTCCTCTTGGGGACATTCTCAACCTAGATAACTAGGACACAGATTTCTTCTATAATCAACAACACACACTATAAGTAATATCATTTTCCAACTTATCAGGCATATTGATTTATCGAGCTAAACCTTACCCTTTGATAAGTTAAAGAAATAAATATTAAATATATGTGCTTGTTATTATATTAGGATTAAGAGGACACACTTCCATAATAACTAAGGTCTAGTTCTTTTACTAAGTCAGTACAAAAAGATCTTACCTAAATGATCCTACTCAATACACTTTAAAGTGTATCAGTGTAATTTATTAGTCAAGATAAACTAATACTTAATTACACTACGACTATTCTTGATGATTTGTTCCTTTTCATCTTAGTCGTGAGCTACTGTTTATAATTTATAGAGAACCGACAACATGATCTTTTGAGTATGACACCACACTCCATGTTATCTACTATATAGATTAATTGAACAATTATATTTGACCAATGTGATTCTTTTATTTCAAAAATAAATGTTTACAAAAGCTAGGCTTTTAGTATACACTCCAACACTTCGCACGCTGCAAAGCTTGAGATGCCTCAAAGGATCTTGAGGCGCCTCAGACAAAGCTTTGAGGTGCCTCAAATGTTGATGGAGGCGCCTCAATGCAGGATAAGCAGAACGTAGCGGAGTTTATCGCTACGCTCGATTCGGGATAACATCTCAGGTTTGAGGCGCCTCCATGGGGCATTGGAGGCGCCTCCAAAGGCCTATAAAAGGTAGTCTCGAGGCAGCAACAGTAATCATACAATCAAAGCAATCCTTACGCAACCAACTGCTAGCGAGAAGTTCCGACGAAGCCGTAACTTGACTTCGACGACCCCAGAGCTTAGAATCTACTATTAATCTTGTCGTTGGTATATTTCATTATTAATTGTACTTGAAATTTATAACTATCTTTACGAGATTATAGTTGTTGCCCAACGTAAACGCTCAACGAGCATGGGCCTTGGAGTAGGAGTCGACACAGGCTCCGAACCAAGTAAATACCCTATGTCTTTCTGCATTTATTTTTTCTTTACTATTTCCGTTGCTTTTATTACTCGAACGTTTTTACGAATCCAAAACGAGTGAAAGCCACGAGCGCTATTTCCCCCCCCCCCCCCCCCTCTAGCGCGGTCTCGATCCAACACTCATATTAGAATTTTCTTCCTCAAGTTGGACTTGAGTTGGAGTTCCAATTTGTGTCTTTTCAATTAATAAACTTGGGTTTGCCTTTTCCTTGAGGGCTTTAACCTCCTCTTGGAGTGACTTGACCCGAAGGTTGGATTTAGCCAATTTTCTAGACAAGTAGGAAATTAAATTATGTGATCTAATTAAAGAAATACTTACAATGGGTTGGGAACCTTCTAAACCAGATACAAATTCGTGGCTTTGCTCAGACTTGGCTTCTGATTCACTCTCAGTTTCAGACTTGTTGACTTATTCTCAGGCTGGAAGTGCGAGGAAGCTTGTCTGTTCTAGATCTTCGTCAGAGTCTTTTGATGAAGACTCATCCCACGTTGCTTGTAGCGCCTTCTTCTTTCGTTGCTTCTTCGTTTCCTACTAGTTTGGACAGTTTGCCTTGATATGTCCTTTCTTGTTGCAGTTATAGAAGCTGACTTCAGAGTTGGCCTTTATGTTTGATTTTGGACTTGGTTGCATCGTCTTTGACTGAATCACCTTCTTGATCTCTCTTTTAGTGAATCTCTTCTTCTTCTTGTATAGTTTCTGAACTAGGTTCACAAGTTCGGCGGTAATTTCGCCTTCTTCTTCCAAATCAGATTTGCCTTTAGACTCGTGCTCAATTTGGTACTTCTTCCTTGACTCCTTTTTCTTGCTTGTACCTGCAACCAATGCAATACCTTTATTGAGTGGATGTGAATTAGTCTATTCATGAAGTTTAAATTCAGAGAACAATTCATCTAACATAATTAGAGAGATATCCTTAGAAACTTTGTAAGCATCCACCATGGATACCCACAAGTGTTCCTTGGAAAACCGTTAAGGGCGTACCTTAAAACATCATGATTTTCCACCTTCTGACCAATTGCGTGAAGACCGTTGAGCAGGTTTTGGATTTGAGCGTGGAGTTAACTTGCCGACTCACCATCTTACATTTTAATATTGTATAACTTATTTAAAATTAAGTCCCATTTACTTACCTTAGTGTCGAAGGTATCCTCGTGCAGCTCGATTAGCTTTTCCCATAACTCCTTGACGCTGTTGAAGGTTAACCCAGTTCAACTCTTTTATGGTTAAGCCACATTGGAGGATCTGGGTTGTCTTTACATCGGTTTCGATCTTCTTCATTATGCTTTGGTCCTAGTTTTCACATAATATAGGTTTTCCAGTGTCGTTGAGTGGAAGTGAGAAGCCGGTTTGGATGATGATCCACATTTCAACTTGTGTTTTGAGGTGGTACTCCATTCAGCTCTTCCAGTAGATGAAATCTTCACCGAAGAATAGTGATGGCGTGCGGCGTTATAGCCTTCTTGGTATGCCATTTGAAAAACAAATCTAGCACACAATAAAATAAGGAGACTTGTCCCAAGACTTGGTCTTGGATTAGCAGTGTAGAATAAAGAACTTATGAAAAACTAAAAGAACTCGATTGGTGTTGCACCAACTTAATTTGAGAAATAAAAAAACTTGATTGAGTAAAAAATGATTAGAAGGGACAACCATACTGATTTTGATCGACTTCGAAAAATTTAAAAACAATACAAAAAAAAATTACTTGAATGGTGGTTTCATCGATTTGAAGCAGCCCCGCTCTGATACTAATTGCAGGATTGTTGTGCTAGAGGGGGGTGAATAGAACTCGTGGCTTTCATGCGTTTCATTTAAAAACTTGGAGAGATAAGAGGCAATAGAATAAAGAGAAGATAAACAAGCAATCGATGACTCCTACTCCAAGGCCCGCACGTGAGAGTGCTTTTGTTGGGCAATCACTAATCAATTCAGAAAGATACAAAGACAAATTACACTTCAAGTACATATAACTTTGAATTTAAATGATACAAAAAACTTAGAAGTGGATCTCGAACGTAGTCGTTGCTAGAGCAGCTTTTGGGCATCGTAGAGGCTTTATTGGAGCAGCGCGCAGAAGTGGAAGATGTTTGGAATGATATGTTTAAGGTGTTGGTCGAATCTTCCTTTTATAGCCCACTCCGAGTATCGGAACCTCCCCCAGGCACCCCCATACGGCTGGTGTGGCGTGATTTCATCGAAACTTGATCCAACTAAACTTATCCATCTGCGAGCGCTCGAACCAACCCTGGGCGCCTAGACTCGATCCAACAAAACTTCTCTACCTCCCGATCAGTTGATTAAATCACCTAAACTATAAAACAAGTAAGCCTCTCCAGACCATACAAATGCACGACAAGCCCATGTAAAAGGTTTAGTTAAGATATGTCAAATTCCACAAGTATACAAATGACACTTAACCATACCTATCCCCAAATTATATCTTCTAAATCGTCTACAGTAACAATCTATCTCACAGCGAGCAACCAAGAAGTTCAACATCCTTTGGTTGCGCGTCTTCATTGGAGAAAAAATTCTTATAAATTCGTTATAGCTGGAGATCAAACTATCGATACTTGAGTGACAATCTTAATGCTCTGTCGTTGCACCATAACCTTTGAGGAGGCTTTCACATTAGCATCATGGCGGAGATGATTTTTCAACGCTAATAATGAATATTTACACTATGCTAAAATATTATTCTTCTCAATTATACTCGTGTTTTTTCTTCTCATTTATTTATGTATTTATTATTTTATTTTATTTTAATAATTAAGGTATGCAATTCTTATCATTTTTTACCGATTCGATCATATTGCGCTCCCTAAATTTTTGAGCTCCAGGTGTAAAAAATCTTGTTTACCACTGTATATAGCTCGAGGGCTCAAAACGATCCATTAAAGATATGTACCGTTTACCCCATAAGTTTTAGGTATCAATAATAATCTTAAGGTTTGGAATATTAATCATATATTGATCATATATAAAATATTAAATGAGAAATTTTTTCATCCTCTAATTATTCAGCGATTGGTTATAAATTATTCCGTAATTTACTTTTCTTCCAATAATTTAAGGAAGGACGAGCTATAAGAAACCGATGAACGTAATCATACTGTTTTTTGCTACAGCTTATAAAATATTAAAGACGACAACGTGCCGTCTTTATCATTAGAGAAGCTTTCACGTTAGCATCAGTGAGGTGATTTTTCAACGCTAATAATAAAGGTTTACAATATGCTAAAAGATTATTCTTCTATTCGTATTTTTCTTCTCAATTATTTTTTTTTTTTATTTTATTTTATTTTAATAATTGAGATATCTAACTCTTATAAATCATTGAAATGATCGATTTAATTTTGATCCTGTCCGAACGCACGAAACTGGATAGTCAAGGAGATGATAGTTCCGTTGACTAGATGAAGACCTTGTTCTCTACAAAATAAAATCAAAATCAAGGGAGGAGTCCCTGGCGTTGGTCCTCTAATGTTCAAATCAGAAATATAAACCGGAGAGGAAAATAGTAAATACTCGTGATAAAAATTTTTCATGTCTTTCATCATACCTGGTAGGGGTGAGTATTCGATTAAAATCGAACCGAACCGAATTAATCAAACCAAACCGAACCGATTTTTTTTCAAACAAACCAAACCAAACCGATTTTTGATAAAAACCGAACCGAAACGAACCGAATTTTCAATAAAACTGAACCGAACTGAAGAAACCAAATAAACCGGTTTTTTCTAAAAATTTGGTTTGACTTATTAAAAATTTGGTTCGATTTAAAATTTATGGTGTAAAAAATCGATTTGGTTTAAAAATTCGGTCAATTTGGTTTAACCGAATAAAGAATTCAAAATCGAACCCCGAACCGAATTAATCGATTTTTTAGAAAAACCGAATTTTCGAATAAACCGAATCGAATTTTTAAATTCGGTCGATTTTATCGGTTTATTCGGTTTAACTAAACTTTTGCTCACCCTTAATACTTAGCATTCTCTTTTTATATCTTTTCATATTCTCCTGTTTAATGTTATTGATTATCGACAGAAGATGTTTTTTGTCTTTTCTTACAATTGACTCGTGTTAGATAGATTTTTATCATCGCATCAAATCCTATTAAAATTTTCATAGACTACTAAATTAAATCGGAAATATAGAAAATTTTAATAAACGACCCAACGTTATAAATAATTTAAACGTGTTAAGGGTGTCTGTTTAAATGTGGAAGATAAATTTTCTAAGTTCAAAATTTTGAATTCAAGTATATAAAAGGTCTTTAAGCTGTACTTACCATTGTAGAATTTAAAATGATCCATTTATGATATGTAATATTTTAACCCATAATTTATAGGTAATTATTTAGATGATTGTTTCAATAGATATGTTAATTTTGAATATAAAATATTTTATTGGATGTTTTAAATTTTTTGTAAGGGCTCTTGTGCTATAATAAAATATTCTATAATTTATTTATTTATATCTTATGAGCGGCTGACGATAGTAGAATTTTTTTTTCTCTCATATAAAATATTAAAGACGAGATCAATCATCATCTTTGAGGAGGCTTTCACATTTTATTTAGTTTCATAAAAGAGACGACTTTCACATTATGATAATAAAAAGTGAAATTCGTCCTCTAGCAATCTCATATCATCGATTTCGTGATCATCTATAAAAAAATAAATAAATAAATAAATCAAAAAATTATAATTGATCAAGGTGGATTTTCTTTTTCCTCAACTTTAACAAGGGTGAGGTGCACGTTAGCACCAGGGTGAGGTGCACGTTTTAACTGTGCTAAAAGATTATTCAACACGATCACATTAACATCAGGTTATGCCCGTTTACACTGCTAAAAGATTATTCAACACAATTATAGTCGTGTTTTTTCTTGTCAATTTTTTATTTATTTTATTTTATTTTATTTTGATAATTAACATATTCCAGTCTTATTAATTCTGAAATGGCAGATTAAATCTAGAAAAAATTCTCATCCGCCATTAAGTTAAATCGAAAGACAAAGATAATTCTAACCAATAATACATCTAATGATAATAATAGAAATAATCTTTAATTAATTTCAATCAATTGAGAGTTATTATATTTGGCACACAATACATGAATCAAATAAAAAAAATAATATTTCTAAGTCGTCTATTATATTACTATGTTTATAATTATTATGATTGTATGTATTATTTAATATTTTCATTATTATTTTGGACAATTTGTATAAATAAGTCTATTGGTTTTAGTACTAAGATTAATCAAAAAGTTTTTTATTATTTCTTTCCTCTACCTTTTGATTTTCGACATAGTATCAGAGCCATGATCCTTCCTTTTCCTTATCTTCTCTCAAAATTTAACTTCTTCCTTCTTTAATTCTTCTTCCAACACCTCAATTCCAGCACCAGATTTTTACAACATTAGTCGGCAACAACGTAAACATCTTGGAGTACAACAGTAAATTGAAGCAACCCAAAGATCAGCGTACTCCAACAACATCTAGCAGTCTCATCGCTAACGTCCATTCTTGCAAAGTTTGTGCAACAACCTCGGGAACTTCGACAACTACACTTCAACGTCGTCGGATTCGTAGTTTCCACCCAACCTTGTCGGCACTAGCAACCGTTCCGGCCAAAGGAGACATCAGCCTTTTCTTCTAGCCCACAACATCACCTACTTTCTCCTTTATCTGTTGTTGGGATTCGCCACTGCCGTCAGAAAGCAAAGTTCTAGTGCAGGATATTATTTCCAACCACCGAAAAAATTCTTCCAACAAGATCTATTACTATCAAGGGACGAGTTCTTTATTTTCGATGTCCGATACTCAATGATATCAAGGTGGCCAAAAGTAAAGTTTAGACCGATGTCAAATTTGTCACATCATTGGTCATACTGATATTCATTGCTCTAGATTTGATTGGTCTTATAGTCGAAGAAGATGTCAAATTTGTCTCAGAGTTGGCCATATTGGTATTCAATGTCCTAAAAGATTTGACTCAAATTTTACTGGTGGTCCTGCAGCATTGGGACAACCAACTATTTCACAAGGAGCGCATGCATCTTCAAATCGACCACCACCTTCTTGGCATTCTACAGCCCAGTCATCTCATTCTGGAGCATTCTCACATTCTCTCTCTCCTAATATAGTTTCATCGACTCTTAAGAACCCAGGATGACATCCAGATTCTGGAGCAACTCATTATGTTACACCGGAATATGATATTCTTACAGAAGCTTCGCCTTATGATGGACCCGACATGGTATAAATAGGTAATGGCTCAGGTTTTCAAATTACTCACCTTGGAAACACATCTTTTCACTCATGCGGTCGTACTTTTCGCATGCGCAACACTCTTCATGTTCCTTCTATTACTAAAAATTTGCTTTCCGTCCGTCAGTTTGCTCTTGATAATAATGTGTTCTTTGAATTTCATCCTCATCATTGTCTTGTGAAGGAAATATTCTACTTCGAGGAAATATTAAAGACGATCTTTATCATCTTCAGCCCACCTATACTAATGCGTTTGTTGGAGAACGCAGTGATATATTCTCTTGGCACGCACGTCTTGGTCATCCATCTCTACGTGTTATTCAGAATATCATTAACCAGTATGATTTACCAATTTCTTTAGTCTCCTCTTTCATTTATATGAAGCTTGCATAAAAGTAAAATCTCATAAATTACCTTTTGTGTCTTCTTCTCGCACTTCTAGTTTTCATTTAGAAATTATTCACTCTGATCTATGGGGTCCTGCTCCTATTCTATCTAATCAAGGTTTTCTTTATTATATTATTTTATTAACAATTTTAGCAAGTTTACTTGGATTTTTCCTATTAAAAAAAGTCTGATCTCTTTGATAATTTTTGTCACTTTCACAAATAAGTTGAGCGCTACTTTGATCGTAAAATCCTCTCCCTTCATTCTGATTAGGGTGGAGAGTATCAAGCGCTTTTTCGTCATCTTACTTCCTCTGGTATCATCCATCGAGTCTCTTGTCCCCACACTCCTAAACAAAATGGATCCGCCGAGAGAAAACATCGTCATGCAGTTGAAACTACCTTAGCTCTTCTTAATCATGCTTCGGTTCCACTTAAATTTTGGGATGATATCGTCCAAACCACAGTCTACCTTATCAATCTTTTACCCACTCCACTACTTTGAAATAAGTGTCCCTTGGAAAGACTTTATAATTGTTTTCCAGATTACTCCTTCTTTCGTATTTTTGGTTGCGCATGTTATCCTTGGCTACGACCTTACTCTAAGCACAAGTTAAACCCTCGCTCTTTACAATATGTTTTCCTTGGTTATAGTAATTTGCATCATGGGTACCATTGCCTCCATATTTCGACCGGTCGGATATATATTTCTCGACATGTTACTTTTGATGAATCTCTATTTCCGTTTGCAGTTGCTACCTCAGATCCTCCTTCAAATAATCAAGGAAACTATCTAATATCACCAAGCAATATACTAGAAGCCCCACATATTGATTCATCAGGACATATTGAAAGTACAAGGGGGGATGGTATCTTGGGTCCTGCTTCATCTCCACAAGTTCTTGTAGACTCGACGACTAGTGGTGATCCACTTTCTAGTTCTGATTCTCATCTGTTTGACCACTCATCTCCGAGTAGCTCTGATGATGATATTCCTCGGTGGATGTTTCCTCTAAGCGATATTTATGCACGATGTCAACCAGTTTCCACTCGTTATCCTCTTCCACATGCTCTTATTGCTTCTTCAAATTTTGTTGAACCTTCTAGTTTTATACAGGAAGTCAAAGATCCGAATTGGCGTGCTGCGATGGCTATAGAATTTGATGCTCTTCTTCGTAATGCAACTTGGAGCTTAGTCCCTCGTACCCCATCTATGAATATTATGGGCTCTAAATGGGCTTACTGAATTAAGTATCGTGCAGATGGTTCTATCGAACGTTATAAAGCTCACGTTGTTGCTAAAGGCTTTAATCAACAGCTAGGTATTGACTTCAATGATACTTTTAGTCCAGTCGTCAAAATTACAACTATCAGATTGCTACTATCTATAGTTGTAAGCTCCAATTGGCCAATACAGCAATTAGATGTTTCCAATGCTTTCCTTCATTGACACCTTGAAGAAACTGTTTATATGGAGCAACCTCCTTGGTTCATCCACCCGCAACTTTCAACACATGTGTGTCACCTTCAGAAGTCTATATACGGTCTTCGACAAGCACCTCGTGCATGGTTGTTGGTTGCTACTCGGAAAACCTAGAGGTTCCACTATACAAAAATTTGTACAAAGGTCTGAACCTTTTCCTAGCTACCATGTGTTCTTTTAAATTAAATTTTGGATCGCCTGCGAAACTTAACACGTTTGATCCAAAACTTAATCTATTTGTTCTTTTAGGTTTTGACTTGGATCTCCTGCGGAACTTAACACGTTCGACCCAAATCACCTTAAGTTATTAATTCCATTAAATATTAATTTCCATAATTTGTTCCCAGTACTGACGTGGCGAGGCACATGACCTTCTTGGATATGGGAGCAACCACCACCGACTAGACAAAATCTTTTATGGAAAGCTAATATTTAATTTCCTAAAATAACTTTAGGTTAACCGAAAAGAACAATCAAATCACAAGGAAAAATAAAACAAAAGAACACATCATCGAAAAACATATTCGAAATACTAGAATCGTAAGCCTCTTGTATTTAGTATTATTTCCATAAATAACTAGCATGATGCGGAAAGGAAAAATTACTAGTTATACCTTCTAGAAAGACCTCTTGATCTTCTACCGTATTCCTCTTCTAACCTCGGACGTTGTGTGGGCAACGTTCTTCCGAGATGAGAAACCACCAATCACCTTCTTCTTCCTTGCAAGTTTCGGCCATCAAAACATCTTCTAGGATGAAGAGGTTCGGCCACCACCACCATGCTCCAAGGGATGCTAGAAACGAGGCTTGCTTTCTCTCCTTCTTCTCCTTCCTTGATCCGGCCACTAACAAAAGCTCCACCAAGAGATAAGTTTCGGCCAACAAGAGGAGAGGAGAGAAATAGGGCCGGCCACACCACCAAGGAAAAGAGGAAGAAAAATAGAATAGAGTCGTTAGCCTTGAAGCCTCCTCTACCCCCTCTTTTATAATCCTTGATCCTGGCAAATAAGGAAAATTTAATAAAAATTTCCTTAATTCTTTTTTCCATTGAAAAGGAAAAATTATTTAATTAAAATAATTTTCTTTCTCAATTTTATTTGGCCACATAAAAGCTACAAACAAGGAGAGTTTTAATTAATTAAAACTTCCTAATTTGTCTCCAGAAATTTATAAAATTTCTCCAATAATTTAATCCCTTCATGATTGGTTTATAAAAAGGAAATTTAATAAATTAAAATCTTTCTTTTAAACATGTGGATACAAAGAAAGTTATCTCTAAAAATTAAAATCTCTTTTAATCTACAAATAAGGAAAGATATCAAATCTTTTCTTAATCTTTTGTAGAAACTAATAAAAGAGAATTATTAATTTTTAAACTTTCTTTTAAATCATGAACATGGTTAAAAAGGAAAGTTTTCTTAAAATTTAAAATCCTCCTTTAATCAACAAATAAGGAAAGATTTCAAATTTTAAACTCTCTTTTAAATATGTAGATGATTTTCAAATAAGGAAAGTTTTTACCAAAAATTAAAATCATCCTTTTAAACTACAAATAAGGAAAGAGATTAATCTCTTCTCTTAATCTTTTGTAGAAAGCTATAAAAGGAAATTTTTAATTTTTAAACTCTCTTTTTAAAATCATGATATCCACATAAGAAATAATTTCAATAAAAATCCTTTTAAATATTCTAGTGGTCGGCCACCTAAGCTTGGGGCCCAAGCTTTGGCCGGCCACCTACATGGCTCATCCACTTGGTCTTGGACGGCCCTAGCTTGGGTTCCAAGCTAGCTTGGCCGACCCCATTGGATGGGTAAGAAGGTGGGTATGTGGTGGGTATAAATCTCTCTATACTAGAGGCTACGATAGGGACCGAGAGGAGGAATTGGTTTTGGTCTCCCGATGAAATTAAGCATCCCGTGTTCGCCCCGAACACACAACTTAATTTCATCAATAATAATTCATTCCACTAAAGAACTATTATTGAACTACCGCACCAATCCCAAATTACATTTTGGGCTTCTTCTTATTATGAGTGTGTTAGTCTCCCTGTGTTTAAGATAACAAATGCCCACTAATTAAGTAAGTTACTAACAACTTGCTTAATTAATATCTAGCTCCAAGAGTAGTACCACTCAACTTCATCGTCATGTCGGACTAAGTCCACCTGCAGGGTTTAACATGACAATCCTTATGAGCTCCTCTTGGGGACATTCTCAACCTAGATCAGTAGGACACAGTTTCCTTCTATAATCAACAACACACACTATAAGTGATATCATTTCCCAACTTATCGGGCTTATTGATTTATCGAACTAAATCTCACCCATTGATAAATTAAAGAAATAAATATCAAATATATGTGCTTGTTATTATATTAGGATTAAGAGCACACACTTCCATAATAACTGAGGTCTTTGTTCCTTTATAAAGTCAGTATAAAAGGAACGACCTCAAATGGTCCTACTCAATACACTCTAAGTGTACTAGTGTAATTATATAGTTAAGATAAACTAATACCTAATTACACTACGACCTTCCAATGGTTTGTTCCTTTCCATCTTGGTCGTGAGCTACTGTTTATAAATTATAAGGAACCGATAACATGATCTTCTGTATGTGACACCACACACCATGTTATCTACAATATAAATTAATTGAGCAACTACATTTATCATAAATGTAGACATTTGACCAATGCGATTCTTATTTCTAGATAAATGTTTATACCAAAAGCTAGGCTTTTAGTATACACTCTAACAATGGTTTCATCGTCTATCTACCTGCTTCATACTAAGAGATTTTCTGGCTCAAAAATGGGCTCTTCTCTATTCTACAAATGTAATGAGGAATTTTCAATATTTGTTCTGATTTATGTGGACGATATATTAATAACTGGTAGTGATCAAAACGTCATTACTACTCTACTACATCTTCTCCGTCAAGAGTTTCCCATTCGGGATCTTGGCAATGCTCATTTTTTCCTTAGCTTAGAGTTTCTCACGAGAGTTGATTGCCTACAGTGATGTAGATTGGGCTGGATCTTCCGAAGATAGACGTTCTACTAGTAGATATACTATATTTCTTGGGCGAAATCTTGTTTCCTGGCTTTCAAAGAAGCAACCTATAGTTTTTCGCTCGAGTATTGAAGCTTAATATAAAGTTATCGCTAACACAACGTTAGAAATTTTTTGGCTACAATCCCTTCTTTCAGAATTACACTTTTTTCCAACTGCTACGCTTAAAATATGGTTTGATAATATTGGAGCAACTTATCTTGCGGCAAATCCTGTTTTTCATGCTCGTACCAAGCATGTAGAAATTTATTTTCATTTTATTCGCGAGCGTGTGGCGACTCGACAACTTTCAATTTCTTACATCTCTACAGAAGATCAAATTACTGATATATTTACTAAGTCATTATCTAGACAACGTTTCACCAAGTTAGCACTCAAACTCAACGTTCAGGCACTCCTGTTGAGTTTGTCGGGGGTAATGACAATAATAGAAATAATCTCTAATTGATTTCAATCAATTGAGATTCATTATATTTGACACACAATCAGGATTGACATGAATCGAATAGGAAAAATAATATTTTCAAGTTTATTATATTACTATGTTTATAATTATTATGATTGTATGTCTTATTTAATATTTTCATTATTATTTTAGACAATTTATATAAATAAATCTATTGACTTTAATAATAAAATTAATAAAAAAAATTATTATTTCTTTCCTCTATCTTTTGACTTTCGACAACAACATCACAACTAATTTAAACTTATTAAATATAATTTACCAAGATTTGAATCCTCATTTTCTTGGAATCCACCAACTATTTATTATATTTTATCATCATTGTGTCTCTCTTTACCACAACTCATTATTGAATAGATTATTAAATAGTTAGAACAAATCACTTCGTAATATATTCAAATCCAAAGAGTATGGCCGTCATAAAAGAGTCAGGTTTCACTTTTGCTCCCATAAATAATTAATAGATTTTAGTACAATGGTAAATTTACCGTCACCTTCAAAAAATAATGTACATGTGTTAAACATGTTTAGAGATAGCGCATACTTTCATAAAAAAACAAAATAGGAGCATTTATTTTATAGTTATAAAATAAAGAAAATCTCCCTTGTTTCCTTTCCTTGCGACCACTCCTTTTATAAAATTCAATTTTCATTGGGAATTAAGACTAGAAATCATCTATAAAATCAGACAACACACAGATGGCTCTTTAAGCTTTTCAAAATCATATGCAAGTCATGGAGCTTGCTGATACTCCATCAGTCAAGGTTTTGGAAGACGTGGTTGTTGATCGGCAGGTTGCAGGCTTCGATCCCAGCTTTTGGGGTGACTACTTTATTACAAATCAGAAATCACAGGTATATATCTATCTATACACATCATGCTTGTTTGTATATATCGTTTCAATGCTTTGGATGCATCATTCAGAAAACATAGCATATTAATTAGTATTGCATTATATACAGTTATCGATCAATATATATATAATTCACTATATATATAGTTAATATATCAATTTTCCCATGCATCCATGATGTAGTCTGAGGCATCCATGAATGAAAGAGCTGAAGAACTCAAGAATGAAGTAAGGAGCATGTTCCAAAACGTGTCGACTGGCGTCCTACAAATCATGAATCTAATTGAGACAATTCAACTTCTTGGAGTTGATTACCATTTCACGGAGGAAATAGACAGAGCTTTAGACCATCTCAAGGATGTTGACATGAGCAAATACGGGCTCTATGAGGTTGCTCTTCATTTTCGACTGCTTAGACAAAATGGATTCAACATTTCTTCAGGTATTTAAGCAATGTTCCATTCTTATATATTTAGAGACCTTGCTAGATGATATATTATTCATATATTTATTGCATAATATATATCTATATTGTTTAATTCGCAGATATATTTAAAAAGTACAAGAATAAGGAGGGAAAATTTATGGAAGAACTAAAAGATGATGCTAAGGGACTCCTGAGCTTATATAATGCGGCTTACTTTGGAACTAAAAAAGAGACTATACTCGACGAAGCCATTTCTTTTACTAAGGACAAGCTTACATCTTTGTTAAAAGATCTAAATCCAACATTTGCAAAGCTAGTGTCTCTCACTCTCAAGACACCTATTCAACGAAGCATGAAACGACTTTTCACAAGATGCTACATCTCCATTTACCAAGATGATCCGACTCGAATTGAAACAATACTTGAGCTTGCAAAATTGGACTTCAACATATTACAATGTCTCCACCAGGAGGAGCTCAAGAAACTATGCATGTAAGTTTTGGGCGTCCAATGAACTAGTCAAATATTTTGATGTACGTTTGACTGACCAGCACCTTACATGCAGGTGGTGGAAGAATCTGAACTTAGACATTATGCACCTAAATTTTGCTCGAGAACGACTGGTGGAAACTTACTGTTGGTTCATGGTGATACGCCATGAAGCCAGTTGTTCTCGTGCTCGACTGATAGCGACTAAGCTACTTATGGTTGCTACTGTCTTGGATGACTTCTATGATAGCTACAGCACACTAGAAGAAAGCCGACTACTTACGGATGCAATCCAAAGGCATGATCGACATCTATAATAAAGTCACGTTTTATTTAATTTTTTTAAGATCAGCCAACAAGCTTTTATTCATGCAGGTGGAGCCCTAATGAAGTAGATCAACTACCAGAATACTTGAGGGATTTCTTTCTTAAAATGTTGAGCATTTTTCAAGAATTTGAAAATGAACTTGCACCGGAGGAGAAGTTTCGAATATTGTACCTCAAGGAACAAGTATGCCTATGCTATCCGGCTACATTTATTTTCACTTTGTGTGTGTGTGTGTATATAACACCAACTCTTATTATCTGTCAATTAACTATGTGCAGTGGAAAATTCTAGCTCAAAATTACTTCAAGGAATGCCAATGGAGGGATGACAATTATGTGCCCAAGTTAGAAGAGCACATGCGTGTTTCAATCATAAGTGTGGGATTTGTCTTGTTTTATTGCGCATTTTTGAGTGGCATGGAGGAGGCAGTGGCCACAAAGGATGCATTTGAATGGTTCGCAAGCTTTCCTAAGATCATAGAAGCTTGTGCAACAATTGTTCGTATCACTAATGACATAACTTCGAAGGAGGTACATAATAAAGCAGCCATGCATAACTTAGAGATCGATTTTTTTTTTTGTTTTGTGAATTCATAATCCCAAAAGGAAATCTAGAACATATGCAGGTTCATATAGAAATGGTTGATAGATTTTTTTTTTGTTTTGGATGAAGCGAGAACAAAAGAGGGCACATGTTGCCTCAACGGTAGATTGCTATATGAAGGAATATGGAACATCAAAAGATGTTGCATGCGAGAAGCTCCTAGGGTTTGTTGAAGATGCATGGAAGATTATCAACGAGGAGCTCCTTACTGCAACTGGATTGTCAAGGGAAGTAATTGAAATATCATTCCACTCTGCGCAAACTACAGAATTTGTATACAAGCATGTCGACGCATTCACAGAACCTAATACCTCGATGAAGGAAAGCATCTTTTTTCTACTTGTTCATCCTATCCCTATTTGATGATAGTAGTGCTACGATCATGTACTATTTGATATCTTATATCGTTGTGTCTTTATGTAATATTTGATATCTTATATTTTATTTATCATTGTATAAATAAAAGGGGGAGAAAGTGAGAAATAATTTGTTCTAGTTATTGTTGAAGCCAAACAAGCTTATATATACAAGTTGTTTACTAGTTGTACACAATGTCATAAATTATATGATAATATTAATTATTGTATGTGACCTTAGAATTATGATGACAATAAATAAATAATTAATTGTCCGAAGTCCTAAAAAGCATAAAAGTTTGTTGGCTGTCCCATAGGGTATTTAATTAGGTAGAGAATAATAAATGTATTATAAGAAGATAAGGACCAACTTTTGATGGGCACAAGACCTCAGGAAAAAAAAAAAAAAACTTCTCTTATCCTTAGTCATTTAGAGTTCTCTTATCCTTAGTCATTTAGAGTTCGACTAATAAGTTGACTCAGTAATTTATCTTCCTTCATTTAATATGAGGACAAATTCTATGTGAGCATAATTACCTTTTACTATAATATTATAATAAAAACATTTTGGCTTTGGAAATCTTGGAAACATAAAAAAAAAAAAATGGAAATCTTAAAAATTAGAAGGTTTTTGGCCTGAAAAGTCCTAAAAACAGGATAATCTCAATAATTTTGAGGCTCTAGATAGGGAAAAAAATATTTAGGGACTTAGTATTTTTTAAAAATAAATATTAATTTTTAAAAAGTATATTTTTATATAAAATTTAATTTTTTTTATTATTTTAATGTAAAGTTACTATTTAAATGTTTATATCCAAATTTTGATAACAAATTTTTTTTCATTGATAAAATTATTAAATTATTTAATCTTTCTATTAAATAAGATTTTATTAATTTTAATTTTAAAAAAAATTAAAACTATACTAACAAGTATTGTAAATAGTAATTTATAAGTTATTCATGCATGAAAAGAATTTATTTTTTATAAGATTTAATATCAAGGACTATTTTAAATTCTAAATTTATTATTTTTTAAAAAAACTTTTAATTCTACCAATGAATCTAAACCATCAACATCATATAATATATCACATTTTACAAAGTCTTCAAAATTAAAATATTTTTCTTTTAAAAAAATATTACCAAGCAATTATATTTTTTCTACGGTATACAAAAAAAAAATCAAAATTATCCTTATATATCTTAAACAGTTAAAAACTATTTTTAAGTAAAAAAAAAATCATGATCAACAATATAAAGAAAATAATTAATTTTAAAATATTCTTCAATTGAAAATCATCTCATTAGTTTCATCCTCATCAACTTATTATGGTAAATTATCTAACCGCACAAGGTAAGTTTTCAAAATACCTAAATAGCGTACCCTAATTTAAAAATTACTAAATCGCATGCTTAATATTATTTTTATCCCTATTATTATTTCTAATATTTCCAATTATGTCATGCCCCAGAAGAATCTTTATCCAAAAAAATGGACAACATTTCTCTTATAATATGACAATGAAACTTAGATACAAGACTACAAGGATGCACAAGTAATAATCAACAGCTCACAAGGCTGGAACATATACAACCATGCAGTTATATACATATCTCACATGGCTGAAACAAAAAGAATATAACCACACAGTTATATAATAAACAACTCACACGACTATACTAAAAACACAGTGGAAGACAAAAGGAAAACTCATAAACCAAACACGATAAACTGCTAGCCGGTTAGGCTTTACACAACCACAACAAAGTAAATCCAAGACACTATATAGCAAAACTCCCAAAACAAAGTTAAGTTATACAATGCCAAGTCCATAAATTCGTAATGCAAGTGAAACAGGAAACAAAAACAAGAAATCATCCTCGGGTGTGACGTGGGGCTGGCAGACAGGATACTCCAAGCTACACCACAGTCATCTACATGCTACTTGAAAACATAAAAGTACATATGGGGTGGTGAATGTGGGTCACTCAGCGGGTAATAGACAATATAGTACATGATCTATATAAAATTTGGAGATCAAAGTATACAGTTTCAATAGATAATAAAGAACATGGTCATATACGACATAAACAATGCATATAACCATAACTAGCATAATAAATGCACATAACCATAACTGGCATAATAGATGTACATACTCAATTTGGAACTAACACATACGATATAGTGATCAGTAAACCCACTAAGGATCAACAACAGATTTGCTCGTAACACTTAAGCAACATAACTGACAGGATATACAAGTATGATAAATAAATATGTATGAAGCATGACAACCATATGCAATAATCATATCTCAAGCATGTGCAACAATCACAAGCAAATGCAGATATATCTCCAAAAGATGCACTGTGAATCATATGTGTTGGGACCGAAAAGTAGCTAGAGGGGGGTGAATAGCTCGTCGCGTGCTTCGTGGTTGGCGTTGCTTGTTTCTTCAAAGATGTGCAGCGGAAATGTACAAGAAACAAAATACAACGCTAACAAATAGATTTTACTTGGTATCCACCTCACAAGAGGTGACTAATCCAAGGATCCACACACTCACGCACCCTCCGCTATGAAACATACTCCTCTACGGTAACTACCGAAGGCGGAGAAGCCTTACAAGACTCTCAATACAAGAAGAAAGGGAAAGGTAATGAAATACAAGCACAAGCTTACAATGAGTACAAAAGCCCTAACCCTAGCTTCTTCTTCTTGCTCATGATCCGCCTCTTGACTTGGAAGAACCTCCAAGAACCTTCAAGAACTGGCGATCTGGAGCTTAGTGAGAGCTGTGGAGTTGCTGGTGAAGATCGTGATTGAACAGTAGTAGTTCTGCCGAAGAAGACGCATGCCAACGGCCTTTATCTGCGCCAACGATCGGATCCCGATCGATTGGATTGCTCCCAATCGATCGGGGAGGCTTTGGATCGATCCACGGATCGATCCAGAGCGCCTCTGAGCTCTGGAAATTCGCCTGGATCGATTGGTGGATCGATCCAAGGCTTATCGCGACATACAGCACCTTCCCAATCGATCCACTAATCGATTGGGACCTCTGGATCGATCCAGAAGGCTACTGTGTGCTCGCGACTGCCTCCCTATCGATCCACTGATCGATTGGGACGAAGGCTTATCGCAGGGACACACCAATCGATCGGCCGATCGATTGAGCTCCAGCTAATCGATCGGCTGATCGATCCGGCTACTGGTTTTTGCCCAAAACCAAGTCCCAAACCTCCCAAACCAACATCTGGTCAAACTTGACCTGTTGGTTCATCATGTCTAGCATCCGGTCACCCTTGACCTGCTAGGACTCCCTCACCAAGTGTCCGGTCAACCTCTTAGACCCACTTAGACTTTTCTTCATCATGCCAAGCATCCGGTCACTCCTTTGACCTACTTGGACTTTCACCAGATGTCTGGTCAACCTTGATCCATCTGGATTTCTCCGTGCCAAGTATCCAGTCAATCCTTTGACCTACTTGGACTTTTCACCAGATGTCTAGTCAACCTTGACCCATCTGGATTTCTCCTGTGTCTGGCTTCACTCACCAGAACTTTCACCTAGCTTCACTCACTAGGATTCTCCTTTGCCTGGCTTCACTCACCAGGACTTCCATTCTGCCTAGCTTCACTCACTAGGACTTTCACCTAGCTTCACTCACTAGGATTTTCACCTAGCTTCACTCACTAGGATTTTCACCTCCTGCCTAACATCCCAGTTAGGACTTCCCGGTCAAGTATCCGGTCAACCTTGACCTACTTGACTCTTCTTCAGTCAACCTAATCAGACCCTGATCAGAGGGGAATTGCACCATACAATCTTCCCAAATGAACAACTGCATCTGCACTTGTCCATATCATCGAAGTCTCGTATTGTCAAACATTGAAACCCAAACCAAGACTCAAGCTTGGTCAACCAGGTCAACCTTGACCTGAGGGATGTTGCACCAACAATATGCAGAATGTACGTGTATGCAACAGGGATAAGGAGGGAAAATTAATGATTATTTATATATTTAGTGCATAATATATAATGCAGATGTATTTAAAAAGTACAAGGATAAGGAGGGAAAATTTATGGAAGAACTAAAAGATGATGCTAAGGGTCTCCTGAGCTTATATAATGCGGCTTACCTTGGAACTAAAAAAGAGACTATACTCCATGAAGCCATTTCTTTTACTAAAGATAATCTTACATCTTTGTTAAAAGATCTAAATCCAACATTTGCAAAGCTAGTGTCTCTCACTCTCAAGACATCTATTCAACGAAGCATGAAACGAATTTTCACAAGAAGCTACATCCCTATTTATCAAGATGAACCAACACTAAATGAAACAATACTTGAGCTTGCAAAATTGGACTTCAACATATTACAATGTCTCCACCAGGAGCTCAAGAAACTATGCATGTAAGTTTTGGGCGTACAATGAGCTAGTCAAATATTTTCATGTACCTTTGAATGACCCTTTTATAAGTCACCTTACTTATATATGATACTGACATTCAGGAGGTGGAAGAATCTTAACTTAGACATTATGCACCTAAATTTTGCTCGAGAACGACTGGTGGAAACTTACTGTTGGTTCATGGTGATACGTCATGAACCCAGTTGTTCTCGTGCTCGACTGTTAGGGACTAAGCTACTTATGTTCATTACTATCTTGGACGACATCTACGATAGCTACAGCATACTAGAAGAGAGTCTACTACTTACAGATGCAATCCAAAGGCATATTGACATCTATTGTGAACCGTAACTACTACAATGAAATCACGTTTTATTTTTTTTAAGATTAGCCAATTTTTAATTCATGCAGGTGGAGCCCTGATGCAGTAGATCGACTACCAGAGTATACGAGGGATTTCTTTCTCAAGATGTTGAGCATTTTTCAAGAATTAGAAAATGAACTTGCACCGGCGGAGAAGTTTCGAATATTGTACCTCAAGGAACAAGTATGTCGACTATGCTTCCCGGATGCATTTATTTTCACACAGGTCTTGTTATGATCTGTTAATTATACTATATGTGCAGTGGAAAATTCTAGCACAATATGACATCAAGGAATGCAAATGGAGGGATGACAATTATGTGCCCAAGTTAGAAGAGCACTGTTGGAAATTAAACTTGATTTTTAGATAAAAGTTATTGATAAAATTTTATGGAGATAGAATGGTGAGGTGGCAAGTCTTGACTAGAGATAGGATAGAGATAGAACTTGATAATTTTGATAAGAGTTCGTGGAGATAGAATTTTAAAAAAAAAATCATGATTATCTCATATTAGTGCTTATCCAATAAGCCTATAAATATGTATTTCCTTTTCATGAATGAACAAGTTGAATTTTCTATTTTCTTATACTCCTTTTCCACATAGAGTTATTTCTCCTCTTCCATATTTTTTCCTTCTATAATTCTTTTTTCTTCTCCCATAATTTCTGTTTCCAACAAAGTGGTATCAGAGTCATGGCTAATAGAGGTATGGTTCCCTTCCAAGTTCCAGTACTCAAAGCGAGTAATTATGACAATTGGAGTATCAAGATGAAGGTTCTTCTTGGAGCTCATGATGTTTGGGAAGTTATAGAAAAAGGCTACGTTGAGCCTTGTGATGACTCGACGTTATCTTCAACTGAAAAAGACAGTCTGAGAGATTTAAAAAAGAGAGACAAGAAGGCTCTCTTCCTCATTTATCAAGCCTTAGATGAGGATGGTTTTGAGAAGATTTCAAGTGCTACTACAGTCAAGCAAGCATGGGAAAAGCTCCAAGTCTCATATCAAGAAAAAGAAAAAATAAAAAAGGTACGACTTCAGACATTAAGAAGTCAATTTGATGCTCTTCGTATGAAAGAAGGTGAATTAGTATCTGATTATTTTTCTAGAGTCTCTACCATTTCCAATCAACTAAAGAGAAATGGTGAGAAACTAGAAGAAGTAACTATTATTGAGAAAATTCTTCGATCATTATATTCAAAATTTGATAGCATTACAACCATCATCGAAGAGACCAAGGATCTACAAGTCATGACGATTGAGCAACTCCTGGGTTCATTACAAGCCCATGAAGAAAAGAAGAAGATAAATGAAGAAATTACTCAACAACTCCTAAAGACGACTCTTCAATCGACAAAGAAAGATGAAAGCTTCAGTAACAATAGAAGTCAACGTGGAAGAGGTCGTGGATATGGACGAGGCCATCCTAATGAGCAAGGATGGGTCTCCAACAGCAACAATGAAAGAGGAGAACATTCAACAAGAGGACGTGGAAGAGGGTATACAAACTCGAGGTACGATAAATCTCAAGTTAAGTGCTACAATTGTGACAAATTTGGACATTATGCAAAAGAATGTAGATCGCCCAAGAATAAAGTATATGAAAGAGTAAATTATATGGAAGAAAGAAAAGAAGAAGATGTCACCCTACTGCTAGCGTATAAAGATAATGAAAGAGAAGAAGATACAATTTGGTATCTCGACACTGGTGCAAGCAATCATATGTGCGGCAAAAGAAACATGTTCGTAGAGCTTGATGAATCAGCTGGTGGTAATGTATCCTTCGGAGATGAATCAAAGATTGAGGTAAAAGGTAAAGGTAACATTCTCATCCGTTTAAAGAATGGAAAACATGAATTTATCTCAAATGTTTTCTTTGTGCCAAATATGAAGAGCAACATCCTAAGCTTAGGACAACTTTTGGCAAAAGGGTATGATATTCATCTAAAAGATGGTATGCTCATCTTGAAAGATCATATTGGTTGCTTAATTGCTAAGGTGCCTATGTCAAAAAATAGAATGTTCTTACTTAATATTCAAAATGATGTCGTCAACTGTCTCAAAGCTTGTTACAAAGACATCACTTGGCTATGACATCTTCGATTTGGACATCTGAGTTTCGGAGGACTAGAACCGCTTTCAAAGAAGGAGATGGTGAGAGGACTACCTTACATCAAACATCCTGATCAAGTATGTGAAGCATGTCTACGTGGGAAGCAATTTAGAAGAGGTTTTCTAATGGAGTCAAGTTCAAGAGCTCAAAAGCCTCTTGAACTTATACATACAGATGTTTGCGGTCCGATAAAGCCAAGTTCACTTGGTAAGAGTAATTATTTCATTCTTTTCATAGATGATTTTTCTGGGAAAACTTGGGTATACTTCTTGAAGCAAAAATCGGAGGTCTTCGGCATATTCAAGAAATTTAAAGCTACCATAGAAAAGGAGAGCGGTCTCGAGGTCAAAGCTATGCGTTCTGATCGAGGAGGAGAATTTACCTCAAAGGAGTTTCAAGAATTTTGTGAAGCCAACGGAATACGACGACCCTTGACAGTTCCAAGATCCCCTCAACAAAATGGAGTGGCAGAAATAAAGAATCGGACCATCCTTGACATGACAAGGAGCATTCTCAAAAGCAAGAGGTTACCAAAGGAACTTTGGGTAGAAGCGGTTGCATGTGCAGTATACTTATCCAACCGATCACCAACTAGGAGTGTGTGGGGCAAGACACCACAAGAAGCGTGGAGCGGAAGGAAACCTGGAATTTCTCATCTAAGAGTTTTTGGGAGTATAGCACACGTTCATGTGCCTGATGAAGCAACACTACAAGAAAAAAGGCAAACAACAACGGTTTTTCACCGTTGTCGTAGCCCATTTTGAACTGTTGTTAAAGGCCATGTTGTTAAAAGGGGTGGCCAAAGACAACAGTTTTTAATCGTTGTCTTTGAAGGCAAAGACAACATTTTTACAACGGTGAAAAACTGTTGTCTTTTCCTTCAAAGACAACAATTTTTCACCGTTGTCTTTGAGCGTATGCCTAGGCTCTTCAACAACAGTTTTGAACTGTCTACGACAACGGCTAAAAAGCGTTGTCTTTTTTGCCAATGACATCGGTTTGACAACGGTTAAAAACCGTTGTCTTTTTAGCGAACAATGTTAAATAACATCAGTTTGTCACTATTGTCTTTTAACGCCATTGACAACAGTTTGACATATTTAAACTTATGTCTTTGGGTACAATATACAACATTTTGACAATAAATAAAAAACTTATTAATCTTTTCCTACTCAACGGTTTATAAAAAACATCCAGTGCAAATTTCATCCAGTGCAAATTTCATTGATAAAAAACCTACATAATCAATATTTACAATGCAAATTTCATTAAAGTACCAAACATCATCATCCAAACATCATTAAAGTACCAAACATCAACATTCAAACATCACAAAAGTTTACACAGCCAAAAGTCTATATATATCACACATATATATAAAGTCCAAAATATCATATTTTGTTGGAGCACGTCTTCTCTACCTGTGCATCTTCTAAACAGCCTGTGCATCTTCTAAACTGCAGCCTTTTCTGGTTTCTCCTCCCTCCTAGCTTCTCTTTTCTTCTCCTTTCACAGAAACGGGTCATTATCTTTTCCCTGAGGTAAATAACATATGATTGCAAGTTAATTCATTTCCCAGGAGTAAATGGCATAAAAAATGGATCTCTTGGAAATTTCACACCTGACCTTATTACAGTTTTACAAAAACTCAAAGAGTAGTATGTCTTAAAAGACCAGCTATATGGATTTACAAGTAACTCTTAAGTATGGTAAACCAAACCTATCAACTTTACATATACCAAAAAAAATTCTATCCAATTTGAAGTCTAGCGAAACTCCATCTACTATGGGTTCAACTGCTTTGTTAGCGAGATAATCCGCCAACAACTTAGTGTTCAAAAATCAAGATAAGATAAGAATTCTAATGTAGAATATTAATTTCTTTCCCCCTTTTCCTTTTTCCCGTCTTGTTAAACACAACCCACAAGTTATTCTGTCTTGAGAATCAAACACAACCCACTAAACACCGCACTCAGATGTCTCTGATTTATGGAATTAGAGAGCTGAAGCTAACAATGGTTATCAAGACCACACATTCTTCATCTACTCACTTAGGTAATGCACAAATTATGAGAGATTTGTGAAAGTTTAATAGACAGGTCCGCATTTTCAATCTAAAATTTCTTTAGTAAATCAGCATGATTATTTAAATTAATCTAAAAATCGAAGACTTGCAGATCTACATATAGCATTTGCTTAATTAATAGCAAATTCAGGAAAATCTACTTGCAGAAATGGCTTAGAGCAACAACCAGATTCTGGTTCTATCATCGAGCATCAAAAAAGCGTTATAGAATCTAGCTAAATTAGACATGAAAAATCAAGTTCCAACTTATTTCCGGAGCATACAAAATCACAAATACAAACAAGGGCTGAAGCAACAAAGCAGCACACAGAGAATTAAGCAAACAAGCTTTACTAATTTAAATTCACAGAGCAAGCAAATTGATCAACCCACAATTATCATAAGGATCTACTCTCTTGATACTCAAATAGACTCAGTAAACGGCCTAACTTCTAGCAGGAATCAAAATTCCTAACTATATTAGCATTTTCCCCAATTCATATTCGAATAAAATTCTCCGACAATCATGCAAAAGCATAGAGACGGTTTATTTAGTTTTTACACGGAATAGAGTGTAGAAAAGAGCAATCCAAACTTCCGACAACATCATAGAGGATACCGCTAATTAGATCATGGAAATCACACAGATAGAACTAGTAAAGAACATAAAAGCCCAAGATTTAACGATGAGACCGAGGGATTTAACAAAGGACCTGCATCTAACCATGTATCAAACCAGAAATTAATATGATCTTCACCTAAACGCCATCTAATATGCTCTTCTGCTACGTTTCTCATCTGTAACATCCTTTTCCAACAATGTGAAGCTTTGTTTTTGAGTAAAACCACCACAGGAGAGACTGACCCACAGTACATGCTAGACCCACAATACATTACCGACTAAACCAACAACAGATACCCCTACTCAATTGAATGATATTTCAATATCTCGAAAAAAAAACTAAAGCATAAAGATGCTGCAGTAACAAGATTATTACCCTTCTAAACAAAGACATCTACTATGCATAAAGATTATTATTGTCAAATGCAATAAGATGAACTCATGTATATACCTATTCATAAATATGATCTTCTATGCATTCGGCTATCTCAGAGCGCACTTCATCAATTTCTTCTTGAGAGTACTCCGCTTTTGTGAACTGTGAACACACATAAATTATATGATCTTAAAGAACAAAATATCATTAATTGGAAAAAATAATAACTAAATAACTTCTAATTATTTGAGATGATAAAGATAATATTACTATCGATGGTAGTGTATCCCCCTCGATCATTGCATTTTCTTCAGTAATTTGTCTCATAAATCTCATCACGTAATAACCACATTATTTCGCATCTGGCTGCCTAGGAACCTACGTTAAAGGCAATTGATATTGTTAATGATAAATATACACATACCTTGATTGATTGAAATAGAAGTACCCATACCTTGATTACTTCCCATTGTATATGCTTTCTTCCTTTCCTTCCATTGATCGAATTAAACAATCTTAACACCCTTCATATATACATTCAACATAGTTGATATATAAGTGTTTTATGACTAAATTAAATACATAATAAAAAGCATATATAAACTCACATTTCCACAACATATTTCCAATCTTCATCACGAATGTGATGACTTAAAGAATCCAACAAGTAAACAATCTCCTTATGAGGTTTATTGACAGTCAAATTCCAATGGAAACTACACACAAATACAAAATTAGTGCATACAATTCACTAAAATAATCAATTGAAAATGATATTAAAGATGTTCATTACCCATTGCAACTTGGCACCACAACTAATTGATTAATTGATGCACCACTCATCCTATCTGCTAAAAAACTCGCCCTCTGGTTCAACCGTTCAGTTTTACCTATTTTGTCTTGGGTGGTTTTTTGAAAGTTTGGGATGCTGTGCGGATTTACAAATTTGAATTTATCAATCTTATTTTCTTTTACCAACTTTTTATAAAGATGTCTGCCATTTGAAATAAAAAAAAAAATCAGAACTACATTAGATATTAAATACTGATCTAATAAAGTATGTGCTTCTTATATACTAAATTTAAAAAAGAACAAACAATACTGCAAGGTAATTCGAAGACTTACCATATGTAAATAACCACACAATTTCCTGAAATTGGCTCCAAGTGATACAAAGCACTAATGTCCTCAAGATGCAAGTTCAGTTCATAATCATCTTGAAATACCTCATGATCTAAAGCAATTGACAATTTCCTTCCATTCTCAAGAGCACGCTTACAATAACAATACACCATGCGCAATGATCTTGGCACACTTGATAACAAAGTCTGGTTATTTTCTACATGTGTCGTTTTCTTCATTTGACGCTTCTAATAAGTGTAATTGTAAACTTTTTAGATAGGTGCAATACTAAATAGTTTCACAGATATTTACTTTGAAATATTATCTTAGATGTACCTTTTGTCGTAGCATCAGCAGGTGTTTTGGCCAAGCCACATGGGTTCCAACAGCATCACCAATAGTTTCACATTCATTGGGAATCGGAACTGGCAAACATGCTGATTTCTGCATTGCTTCATCGATGGATACACGCATACAATTCTTGGGTAACGGAACACCATGGAGAGAGTGATTAACTCCAATGACCTCAACAACTGTACCATATGCAACAATGTCTGTGCTAGAATCCAATGTCAAAATAACTGATTTACCCTAAAAGATAAATAGTTGTGTCATTGAATTATACTAACTCTTTATTTTAATAATAAATATAACCACAACTTATATACCTGTAAAGCAACTTCTTTATCCACAACTTGCATTTCGACATCATTGAACTCTTCATAACTGGGGAAAGTCTTATCGGTGTTCAGTTTATTGTCATTTTGTTGAGGTAACTTTACCGAGCAACTTCCTTTGTCATCAATGTCACTGCCCCATGCACCCTTTTTGTAGACAATTGCTTCAAGTTTTTGAATGCGTGTATCTTGTTCTTGAATTAATTTTCTAGCCTCCACCAACTCTCTCTTTTGCTCAATCAGTAGCTCTCTATCAACATTGTCAGTCTTCCATCTACTAACATTAAAGAACAATGATGGAGTGATATGACCTCCAACAACCCTCACACGTCCACTATGTTCTCTTGAATTGAGTGCTTTGGTAAGAATATCTTCTTTTGTCCCATTAATTTCGAGTGTACCCTCACGCTTCTGTTGTATATAATCATCCTGTCATCCAAATAAAAAAAATTACTTTAAAAGTTTCATTTAAATACAATAATTGATTTTTACTCATAGCTTCTCACAATCTTGTCTATTGTTTGTTTCAACTCTTGGCCATCAAATTTTCCTTCTTTATTAACCCTTCCTTTCTTCCAAATAATAGCTCTATTGATTTCATCATCGTCACATAATTCATTTTCCTAAGAACAAGAATAATTGAATGATATATGTTAAATAAGAATGATTATTAAATGCTAAACAAAACCGTTATACGAATTTTATAAGCAAAATATACTTACTATTTATTCAGCATATCGTGCATATCCTTTACGAGCAAGGCGATGGGGGTATATGTTCTTATTTCTTTTCTCCTTCTATTGTTCACTTAGTTTCTAGTCAAGTGAAACATTCCACATATCAAATTTACTAATTCATCATTTACCTTAATATCTACTTATTTTGAAAGAACAAAAGACTAAACTTACAATAAAGTCATCAGACATGCGAGTCCTGACAAAAGAAATCCAATCATCTCTTGCAAGACCATAGCCACTAGGTGGTTCATCCAACTCTTCGAGTTTGTCAAGCTTCTTCGAAATGAATGTCTGAGTGAGATGGGATTTAAACTGACGCCACTTATTACTTGCTGAATTCAAACATCCCTTCTTCCAACTTGGGGGAACATCATATGTCAGCTATAAAACACAATTGGGAATACAATAAACTGATTAGTACCTATATTCATCATTGACACCATAAGCAAACACAATTTCTGGAAATTATTCTAGCATTGAAACAACACACACATTCATTAAGTTTAAGGCATTCTCATCATTGAGTGTTTTGGAGATCTGAAATTGGCAGATTTCAAGCAGTTTCTTGCTAGCCAAGGCGTCCATGTATTCTTTTCCAGGTTATCATCTGGTTTGATGATTATCAGTGGCCTATTCTATTTGAGTTTAGATAAGACAAACAACTCATACCGAAATCGGATATTACCAAAAAAAAGTTGACCAGTAAAGTATACCCGCCTCATACATCTTCTCGTCTGGCCTATTGACAAAAGAGTACTACAAGATACGCAAGTATCTTTATTCGCAGTTCTACTTGTTGTAGAGTTCAAATAAAAGAAAAAAAAATCTTTCTGTAGAATTAATTGTTTAAGATAATTTAACAATTTCTTTGATCTTCTGTTTGGCCAGACGAGAACAGATTCTGTAACTGGATGGAAAAACATCCATCTATAAACACTCAGAGGGAATGAGCAAAATTAGCTTAGCAGTTAAGGCAATACATGAGATTTTCATTAGAAAACTATTAGGGAGAACAGCAGGCAATTCCTACTGAAGCATACGAAGCTGAAAGAAAGGAAGCAGAACTTTGTGAAATTTAAGAACCTTCAACTGAACTATCTAAACCTGAAATGAATGCAGCAGAGCAACTTGAAATAGAAAACCAATCTTTAACTTGTATATATAAAAATCATACTGTTGAATGCTGGAGTAGCAAGAACAGCAAGCAATTCATACTGTTTTACTATCTTTAACTCATCTTTTCATGCATGCCATGATATGACAATTAAATTTTGCAACATGATAATTGACCAGAATTTCTTTAACTTACTTACATTAACTGATTCCCATATCAATTCTTTAACTACATTTGGAACTTGTTTCCACGTCTTGTAAGATATCTTGACCTTTTCTCGAGCAAGCAAGCCAATGTAACTTTGCATTGCAATAGCAGCTTCTCCTACTGGCTGCCCAAGTTTATTAAATCTTACCTCCTTTCGAATTCCTTGAACCCTTTGTTTAGTAAGCTTATCCAGATGGGTACGACCTCTAGATGTTCTTGTTGTTTCAGTGTCTATAGATTGCACCATCAGATTTGATTTTAAGCTTGTCAAAGGATGTCATAGAGCTCAAATTTAATCTATTGATAAAAAAGTGAAACAACATATCAATATTTAAAAAAAATACACAATAAGAAATTCACCTACAAAAGAAAATCAACATACATAGATAAAAATTGACTAAAAGAGCATAATGTGCACAAAATCATATTCAAAAACAAGATACATATCAATATTGTCTACAAACATATCTTCAAAAGAAAAATATAATTGGTTAAACATTTTCAACCCAAGTCCCATCACAATCTTCACGAAGGCATTGGGGTTCATTGTCATCTACTCCGTAAGCATCCATTGATGGTAACTCTCTGGTAAAAGATTGATAGTGGACTATAGTGTCCTCCAATTCATCCCCATTTGCGTATTCAAATGACTCTCTAGTAGGAGTTGCAAGTACAATACTCCATACAGGATCTTCAGGATCTTCAATATAAAATACTTGCTTCGCTTGACTTCCCAAGATAAAAGAATCTGATTTGAATCCAATTCGTTTCAAATTTACCAATGTGAAACCAAGATCATCTACTTTTATACCATTATTATTCTCCACCCAATTACATTTGAACATTGGAATTTGAAATTTGTGGTAATCAAGTAACCATATTTCTTCAATAACTCCATAAAAAATCATGTCCGACACAATTGGATTTTTATCCTTTGCACTGGCAACTTGCATTGTCTTTGCGACTAAACTTGCTCCAGAATTTTGAGCAACTCGTACATCATCACGTTCTTTCGTAGCATAAGTAATCCCATCAATCAAATAACTAGAATACTTTAACACTTTCTTGCTAGGTCCACGCGCTATCCACTTTAATCTTTCAGATATTTGAAGGGTCGAATGGTCAACCACACGTTCAACCTATAGTTAACAATATAATAAAATTTAAATTTTTGCGTAAGATACCAAGAGTTGTATGTATGCTAATACATAGTAGTTTTGGAACGTACAATATCATGCAACCAGTTAATAAATGTTCGGTTATGCTCATCTTGTAGCCACTTTTTGGACTTAGCTTTTTGAGGAAATCTTGCTCTCAACTCCACCATGTGTGCCCTAATAGAATTATTTTAAATAAATAAACCAATAGAATGAATTCAAATTGCATAAAAGTATTGATAAGTTAGAGAACATACTCGATATAAGGATCAATCTCATCATCATTCGTCAATATGTAACGATGTGCTTGTTGCAACTCATCATGCCTAGCGGAGTGCACTATTGCACCCGATAAAGGCTTAGTACATTCTACTTTGTGATGACTTGATGGTATCCCAATTGTGTGGACATTAGATAGATAGTCTGAGCAAAATTCGACAGCCTCTTCAACAATATAACATTCGGCTATACACCCTTCAGGCCGATTGTGATTGCGCACATAACCTTTCAAAATCTTCATGTATCTTTCAAATGGGTACATGTGTCTATACCAAACGGGTCCGCACAATTTGACCTCTCGCACGAGATGAATAGTTAAATGAATCATTATATCAAAAAATGAAGGAGGGAAATACTTTTCAAGCAAACACAATATCATTACAATCTCTCTTTCCAAGTCATCCATCTTTAAAACATCTATTACTTTACTATATAACGCATTGAAGAAGAAACACAACCGAGTGATAGTATCTCTGACATGTTTTGGCAAGACACCACGAATAACCACTAGAAGCAATTGTTGCATTAAAGTGTGATAGTCATGTGACTTAAGGCCAACAAGTTTCAAATCCTTCATCGACACAAGGTTTTTAACATTAGATGAGTAACCTTCAGGGACCTTTATTCCGGACAAAGAATTGCAAATACTTCTTTTCTCAGCTTTACGTAGAGTGTAACAGGCAGCTGGCAGAAACGTTCTTTTCTCCCCAATCCTTGGTGCCAGTTCAGTTCTTAAATTCATTTCCATAAGGTCTAATCTTGCTGCGACTCCATCCTTTGTTTTTCCTGGAATGTCAAATAATGTACCGATGGGACTTTCACAGACATTTTTTTCAATGTGCATCACATCAAGAACATGTCGAATATGTAGCTCTTTCCAATATTCAAGTTCAAAGAATATTGATTTCTTTTTCCAACATGTTTCTCCATCATTCCTCTTTGATGATAGCTTTCCGCTGATTTTTCCCAACTGATAATTAATTCTTTCAACTCTTTCCAAAACTTCATGGCCACTCAATGGCTTTGGTGCAAGGTTAAATTCTTGATTCTCATTAAATGCCTTCTTTTGCCTTCGATAAGGATGACATAAAGGTAGAAACCTTCTATGGTCTGTATATGACATTTTTCTACAATGCTTCAACCTTGTTGAATAAGTTTTTTCTGCACAAATAGGGCATGCATGATATCCCTTCACAACACATCCTGACATGTTCCCATATGCAGGAAAATCATTGATTGTCCATAGCAGAACAACTTTAAGAGAGAAACTTTCTTCTCGATATGCATCATATGTTTCGACACCTTTATCCCATAAACATTTTAAATCATCAATCAGAGGTGCTAAGTAAACATCAATATCATTTCCTGGTTGTCTAGGACCAGATATCAACAAAGTGAGCATAATAAATTTTCTCTTGATACACAACCATGGTGGAAGGTTGTATGTGATCATTAAAACTGGCCAACAACTATATGTAGAACTCAACAAACTGTGGGGATTAATCCCGTCTGCTGATATAGCCAATCTCAGATTTCTGGGCTCAGAAGCAAAATCAGGCCACATGCGATCAACTAATTTCCAAGAAGGTGCGTCAGCTGGATGACGTAAGTATCCATCATGAATTCGTTTATCAGTATGCCAGGTTAACTCCTTGGATATCGCCTTATTCCGAAACATTCTTTGAAATCTTAGCATGGGTGGGAAATACCATAAGACCTTTGCAGGAACTCCTTCTTTTATCTTGGATTTGTTGCTCAACTTCCACCTTGATGTCCCGCAAGTAGGGCAATTGGCAAAATCTTCGTACTCCTTCCGGTATAAGATACAATCATTAGGACAAGCATGAATTTTCACGTAATCCATCCCTAATGCACGTAAGCTTTTCTTTGCGTCATACAAAGATAAAGGTAATTCATTGTCATCTGGAAGCATTTCTCCTAACAAAATAAGTAAATCGGTAAAACTTTTATCACTCCAACTATATTTTGCCTTCAAGTTAAATAATTTCACAACTGCAGATAACTTTGTGAATTTTGTGCATCCAGGATATAAACATTTCTCGGCATCTTCAAGTAGCTTATTGAACTCGCTTGGATTCTCAGCATAACTATCATATACAGCTTGCACCATATCTATAGGCTCCTCGGCAAAATATTTGTATTCATCTTGCCCCACGCGATCATTACTATTCATTGAGTTTTCTGTCATAGTTCTTTCCCCATGCCATATCCATGTATGATATGTCAAATCTATACCATTACAATACAAATGTGCCCTTATAGTTTCAACATTGTTCTTCTTTATGTTACCACATCTTGCACATGGGCAAGGTATCGCATTAGGATCGTTAGCGTTTTCCAGTGCAAATTGCAAGAAAGACTCTACTCCAATATCATATTCACTAGATAGTCTATCCTTTGACATCCATTCTTTGTCCATTCTTGTTATAGGTACTAATCAGCTAGAAATGAGATAACACCTACCTTCAAAACAATTGTACAGTATACAACAAGATCTTAACACAATGAACAAGAAACATAAGATATTCTTAGCATACAATCTATACAATCAAGTAACTAAATTATTAAAATAAGCGAATCTGCTAATAAGATAAAAACTATCTATGGATGTGAAGAACGGGAAGGGTTTAGTGCAAAAACGTGAAGGGTTCAAAATCGCCTTAGATGAAAAAATATTTGAAATAAACTATAACGTGAACTCTAGCTCAAAGATAGGACTATTAATGAATACCAAAAGCAGATTAAAAATTTGTCAAGCAAGCAAGCATATTGAAAAACTTGAGGCAACTATTGTTTCATTGAAGAATAAAGAAACAGGAAGCTAGTCTGCAGGCAACTATGAGAAACTTGAGGTAATAATTTGTCAATTAACATTCAATATATGGTGAAATCCTCTAATATTCAGCATATTGAGAAACTACAAGAGGAAGCTATTCTACAAGCTAGGAGGTTGTCTAGTGCCACTGAAACTATTACATAGATTGCTTGACACTTTTAATTTTCCAATATCATACTGATCTTATTTTACATTCATAGATGACCAAAATCTTGTGCCTATCATGTTTGAATAACATCTAGTGTAGGTATATAAGAGCAAATCATTGACAAGAAAAACAAGCTCATGACACATCTTGAAATAAAAGAAGATAATGGAAATTCAGTGGAAACCCTGAAGGAAGCTAGGCAGGAACCATGCTCAAAGAAAGAGTCATCCATGTCTCAGAAATTTGTATCTGGGCTGGTAGTTGATGAAGATACAGATGAAATTGGAGGAAACTCAATGAACCGAAAAGAAACTGGAGTTATGCTATATGAAGAACACAATAATGCAAAAGCAGGCGGTGTTTTCTCACAAGATTGCAATGAATTCAGGGCAAATCAACTACCAGGTGAAGACCATAAGTTTGATGAGATGCCACAGGCAGTTCATGATCCTTGTTTGCTAGAAAAATCTATGAAGCAAACAATGCTACAAGGAGACAAGGAAGTTAGCAGAAATGAAAAGATTGAAAGGATCCTTGCAAACCCAGCAAATCCAGATGTTTCAGCTAGCAGTGACATTTTAAACATAGATTCAGATGCCAGGGGAAGCCTTCTGTTCAAAGATTTGGATGCCCACTCAGAAAATGATGATGATTTAGAATTACAATTGGCTAAAGATGCTGCACACATTGACAATGTTGGGCCCTCAAAGTTTACTTCAAACTTTAAGAAGACAGAAGGTAATGAAAGTGGAAGAATGGAAAAAGATATATGTAATACATGGCACGTAGGTTGTAGGAAAGATATGTGGTTCATGATGCTTCTGATGGTGTGTTCTTTGGCAGTGTGGTTTCAAGGAAATGATATACAATTGACTAAAAGAGAACAAGACACTTTTATGCCTCCGAGAAAAGCGCAAAGAAGAGAGAAAAGCGTTCGGGAGCTATGATTCTTCACCAGATTAGAAGAAGAAAAACGCACCTCGGGACAAAATGAGCCACGGCGATCGCGAACTTGTGACCGTCATGGACTGGAAGGAGAGAAGATGGCGGTCGCCGTCGGGGAGAAGATCGCGATTAGGGTTAGCGCGGGTTTTTGGTGGCGGTGCGCGCGATGTGGTAAAAAGAAAACGAAATTAATAAAGGGATATAAATCCATCCATCTTAAAATAGACCACAAATAACTATGTTGATTAAAACTGTTGATTAAAACTAATAGACAACATAGTTTCAACATAGTTTTAAACAATACTAATAGACAACGGTTGATTAAAACTGTTGTCGTATGCCAAATAAAGATATCACACAGACAACAATGTTTAAAAAACCGTTGTCTTATGTATGTCAAAGACAACGGTTTTGTAAACATTGTTGTCTTTTTTTAAAAAACACTACTAACAACAACAGTTTTCAACAAAACCGTTGTTAAATAACAAAAAAACAACAGTTTCTCAAAAAACTATTGTCTATTAGGTGTGGTTAAATCTATAATTTCTTGTAGTGCAAGAAGCAAACTGGATGATAAAAGTAAGAAATTTATTTTTATTGGCTATGATACTAACTCAAAAGGGTATAAGTTATACAATCCAGATACTGGGAAGACAATTATCAGCCGAGATGTCATATTTAATGAAGAAGAAGAATGGAATTGGGAATCTCAAAATAAAGATTACAACTTCTTCCCATACTTTGAAGAAGAAAATGTGGAGCAACCAAGGGTAGAGCAAACAAGAGAGGAGCCTACTACTCCACTAGTAACACCAACATCAAGTACTCAAGAGAATTTATCTGCATCAACTTCAAGTGAAAGAGTACCACGCTTTAGAAGCTTACGGGAAATTTATGAGGTAACTGAAAATCAAGATAATCTTACTCTATTTTGTCTCTTTGCGGATTGAGAGCCTATAGATTTCCAAGAAGCTATAAAAAGCAAAAGGTGGAAAGATGCAATGGATGAAGAAATCAAGGCGATAGAGAAGAATGACACATGGGAGTTAACGACACTTCCTAAAGGACATAAGGCGATTGGTGTGAAGTGGGTGTACAAAATAAAGAAGAATGCCAAAGGAGAAATTGAAAGATATAAAGCAAGATTGGTGGCAAAAGGCTACAGTTAAAGATCTGGCATTGATTATGATGAGGTATTCGCTCCCGTTGCTCGATTAGAAACTGTTAGACTAATCATTGCTTTAGTAGCTCAAAATAAGTGGAAAATACATCAAATGGATGTAAAATCTGCTTTCTTAAATGGAGTTCTTGAAGAAGAAGTCTATTTTCAGCAACCATCAGGTTATGAAGTTAAAGGACAAGTAGACAGAGTTCTAAAATTGAAAAAGGCTCTCTACGGGCTAAAGCAAGCACCAAGGGCATGGAATAGCCGAATAGACAAGCACCTACAAGAGAAAGGCTTCATCAAATGTCCTTATGAACATGCATTATACATTCAGAGTAAGGATAAAGATGTTTTGATTGTATGCCTATATGTCGATGACTTGATTTTCACAGGAAGCAATCCAAGTATGTTTGGAGAATTTAAAGAAATGATGACTAAAGAGTTTGAAATAACTGATATTGGGCTCATGCCATACTATCTGGGCATTGAAGTGAACCAAAGGGAAGATGGAAGCTTCATCTCACAAGCAGGTTATGCAAGAGAAATATTAAAGAAGTTCAGGATGGATAACAGTAAGTCTATAAATACCCCAGTAGAATGTGGAGTCAAGCTATCAAAGCATGATAAAGAAGAAAAAGTTGATCCAACATTTTTTAAGAGTTTGGTTGGAAGTTTACGATACTTGACGTGCACAAGGCCTGATATTCTTTATGCTGTTGGACTTGTTAGTCGCTACATGGAAGATCCAACTACTACCCACCTTAAGATCGCTAAGAGAATTTTGCGCTATATCAAAGGTATGATAGATTTTGGATTACTTTATTCAACATCTAACCACTTCAAACTTGAAGGATATAGTGACAGTGATTGGGGTGGAGATATAGATGATAGAAAAAGCACTACAGGATTTGTGTTCTTTATGGGAGATACAACTTTCACTTGGATGTAGAAAAAACAGCCTATTGTCACACTCTCTACTTGTGAAGCAGAGTATGTGCCAGCGACTTCATGTGTTTGTTATGCTGTTTGGCTCAGAAATTTATTGAATGAGTTAAGTTTACCACAAGAAGGGGCAACCAAGATACGAGTTGATAACAAGTCTACAATAGCACTAGCAAAAAATCCAGTCTTCCATGATAGAAGCAAGCACATCAATACGCACTTTCACTATATCAGAGAATGTATTACAAGAAAAGAGGTGCAAGTGGAATACATAAAGTCTCAAGATCAAGTTGCTGATATTTTTACCAAGCCACTCAAATTAGAAGACTTCATCAAAATGCGATACTTGCTTGGAGTCACAAAATCAAGTTTAAGAGGGGGTGTTGGAAATTAAACTTGATTTTTAGATAAAAGTTGTTGATAAAATTTTATGGAGATAGAATGGTGAGGTGGCAAATCTCATATCTAACGATTGGAGATTTGTTCATGGATACTTGGATTGAATGGTATAAGAGTATCTTGTTTGGTTGTTATCCTTGGATGAGGATCCCCGAGTTGAGTAGTAAATTTGGGGACTAAATTTTTATTAGTGGGGGAGAATGTAAAATACCAAACTAAATAATAATTATATAATAAGGTTTAATAGGCTAATAATTTTAACGAAATTTTTAAGAATTTTTAGAAATTTTCTGGATTTAATTGAAGCTCGTATGACGTATATTAAGGGGATGTATTTATAGGCTTAGGAAAAAACCTGTTTGGAAATACCCGGAGGTGAGAGTTGATTGAGAAAGAGATATAAGGTTTAATCAAAATTTCCCTAGGTTATAAAAACATCTCGTGCCCTAGCTTCCTTATCCGCCGAAACCCATCTTCCCCAAATCCCCGTCGCAACCTCTCTTCCCTCTCCCTCTCTCGATCTCCTGCACCTCAGCCAACGATCTCCTCCTCCGCACACGGGCACCAGCCGCCGAGCCACAGCGGCCTCTCCTTCTCTTTCGAGTCACAGTCGTGGCCTCACCTCTTCGTTGAGCCCCCTGCTGTCGCCCGATTCCTCTCTGCCCCGCGCCCTAGTTGTCCTTGACGCCTGCGCCACAAGGGAGCTGGTCGCCGGTAGCTGAGCACTCCATCCTTGTCTTCATCACCGTCGACAATCTCGACCCGAGCGAGAATGCCCTGTCGTCTTCCCGGTGATTGCCCTTCTTCCTTGACTAGCTGGCTACACGGTCAGAACCTCGGCCGAGAGAGGAAAGGCCGAGCCCTAGCCTTGATTCACTGCCGCCACCTTCTATTTGTCTCCGGCGGAGGATCACAGGTCAAGGCTTCGGATTTGGGTCTGCCATCGTTGGTTACCTGGTTGCCGGGAGATAGTCTTCGTCGGAGTTAGTTCCGTGGGCAAAGATTTGAGGTAAACATTAGGTTATCTACTGATTATATATTCTGTTGTTGGGTTAATGATCTACACTTCAATTATATTCTTTAAATTGGACAGCACTGTCACCTTGCCGATCACCACTTACTCCGGCCAATAACACCAGCACTACCACGATCGAGTTTGGGTGAGTTGGTTTGGATAGGATTGATCCATTATATAATTGGTTGTTCATGTGTAGCTAGGTTAACTTGGGGTTAAGTTACGAATGGATTGTTGTTAATTTAGTTTCATTTCTATATTGGATTTGGTTTGTTGATTGATGAGGTTAAACGTGGATTTTGTGTTAGTAAATCTCTCATGGTCTGCGTAATTGGGATTAGTTGAATATCATGATTGTATGTTTGTCGATGGTTCATTGAATTAATTATCATACGTAGAGTATTTGATTTTGATTGAGGATTATAGGATTTATTCGATGAATTGGGAATGTTGGGTTAAACCTGACTCAATCAAATGGATTAGATAAATCGAGATTAAATGGTGAACAGAGTTTTTTTTTCCTGAGGGTTTGGATCTTTAGGTATAGCCACTTATTGCTTATCTGTTAGCTAAATTGTATAATATATATGATTTGCAGGACTCTGATTGAAGACGATTGACTCGATTTGCTTTTAATGGCGGGTACTTCTTGCTTTGTTTTCTTTTAGTACTTTGACCTTAGTGCATGAATTATTTTGGATAAGGACTGTTTACCTTGACTCCACTCTTACTTTCCTGCGCTTGATACTTCCACGTAATCTTTGAGAAATTCGTTCCATATCTATACAGTCTCTTGTTGTTGTCCATAATCAGTAGCAGATACTAGATACCATGTTTGTATGCTTGGACTATTGCTTATTTGTGTATGATATTGAGCATGCTGGCTTCATGTAGCATACCTGTTTCTGCTTATATATATATATGATGACTGTTGCATTATTCGCATCGTGTCATTGCATGCATGCCGCATCCTCGGCCACTCGAGAGAATGGTAGCTAGAGTTGATGCCGCTTGTCCTGTCGTGCCACACTCGGCCACTCGTGTGAGTGGTAGCTGGAGTACGAGCAGCAGGGACCCCATCGCAGATGTAGCTAGTTAGTTACTATGCAACTGTCCCCTCGGCCATTCGTGTGAGTGGTAGCTGGAGTGGTGTACAGTCTGTCACTGACCCGGCCTCTCGACCATACAGGAGTCATGGTGCGGAGAGGTGGGCGGGAGTGGTCATCCGTGCATACGCTGTTTATTATTATATTTGTTTTGGCTATTGTTGTCTATATATGTTGTTATTGCTTATTTATTGCTGTTGTACACATATGCTGATATGTTTACTTATGTTGAGATATATTCTCATTGTAGATGTTTAGATACTGGTTTATTCATTAGAATGTGGTATATACCTTGCTTTAGCAGGTTAGTATCAGTTTTGACCTGTTTTACCTAGCCTAGGATGTGATTTCAGGTTTGAGCATTTATTTTGGTTCTATTGTAGTATCTGCTATCTCTTATGAGACTGTATACTGTTGACACTCTCTACTTACATGTTCATGCACTATCTCTTTCCTTACCCGCTGAGTTCCAATACTCACCATCCCACAAAATGGTTTTCTTTCACCAGGTAACAGATAGATGAGTCATGGATGCTTAGAGAGATGCCGGCTGCCAGTCCTGGGTCCTACGTCACACTCGATGATAGTTTTAGTTTTGGTTTTTTTATCGTTTGGGGTGGTATATTGATTTTGTGTATTTTATTTTTCAATAAGTCGATGTGAATTTTGGGTCAAGTATGTGATAACAGGTATTTTTGTTAGTGTCATTGTTAGTTTTACGTTCGTGTCGTTTTATGTCTTCCGCTGCTGTGTGTTTTTGTCCAGCCGGGTAGGCTGAGTATATTAAATTTCGTGTCATGTTGTTTATATTTTGTATATATATTCCAGCCGAGTATGGCTGAGGTATATTTTGTATGTAGTAATGTTTCAGATTGTCACCCGTACCGGGGAGATGCTGTCGAAATTTCTTCAGACAGGGACTCCTTTGGGGCGTGACAATTTAGTGGTATCGGAGCTCAGGTTTTGCGAAGCCTATTTTTATGTTTCAAATTTTGCGATTTGTTTTTAGTGTTTTGTATTTTTGAATTAATCTGATATCAATTTAGTGGTATCAGAGCAGTTTTTCGATGCCTATTTTTCGTGTACTGGATTTTTGATTTAATCTGATACTAATTTTATGGTATCAGAGTAATTTCTATCTTGTGTCGATTTATGATTATATTCGAGTTAATTTGATACCAATTTATGGTATCAGAGCAGTTTCGATCTTGTTTCAATTTATGATTATTTTTGAGTTAATATGATATCAATTTTATGGTATCAGAGCAAGGTATACGATACTTGCTTTTCGCTTTGGATTGTTTGAGTTAATCTGACACCAATTTAGTGGTATCAGAGCGGGTATGATGCATGTTTTGTTTTTATTTTAGATTTTCGAGAATTATCTGATACCAATTTTATGGTATCAGAGCTGGTTTATGATGCCTGTTGTTTTGGAGTTTCGAGTTAATCTGATTCCAATTTTATGGTATCAGAGCATGGTTCGAGTCAAATGTTGTGTTTTGTGTTTTGAAATTTTGATCTTGTTTCGATTTATGATTTTCGGTGTTCCGATTGTTTTGTTTTCCCTTTGTAAGTTGATCCCTTGATGTGACTCTCGAGTTGTGGGACCAGGCAGCGGCAGGACATCTCCAAGCTATAGGAGGTATGTTTGTATAATGTCATTGTACATATTTATTGTTACTTGACTAGTTGTTTGTGCCATGTATGATTTGTGTTGTGTTAGTCATTGGTTAGATCATATGTTGTGATATGTTGATTCTTGATGATTTACGGGTGGATATCCTCTTACACAACATCTAAATGTGGTAATATCTGATTTTCAGATACTTTATTAGTGAATATATGACTTAAGGATTTATTGTTTGGTATTTGAGGTGGATAGAAACATAAGGAGTAGCACTTGTGTGATGGTTATGGATTTGGTGATTTGTAGTTGGTGATTTGATTTCAATGATCTTACGGTTGATTGACCCTTGGATTTTGGATTAGAACTTTTGTATGGTGGATACTTGAGTATTTGGAGGATCTATTGATAGTGGATTATGGATTTCTGAAGTAGTTGACTTAACTACGGGTAGCTAGAAAGTAGTGTGGAGTAGCGGAAGTATGATGAGCTCATAACCCACAGAGTCATATCTTACGATTGGAGATTTGTTCATGGATACTTGGATTGAATGGTATAAGAGTATCTTGTTTGGTTGTTATCCTTGGATGAGGATCCCCGAGTTGAGTAGTAAATTTGGGAACTAAATTTTTATTAGTGGGGGAGAATGTAAAATACTGAACTAAATAATAATTATATAATAAGGTTTAATAGGGTAATAATTTTAACAAAATTTTTAGAAATTTTTAGAAATTTTCTGAGATTTAATTGAAGCTCGTATGACGTATATTAAGGGGATGCATTTATAGGCTTAGGAAAAAGCTTATTTGAAAATACCCGGAGATGGGAGTTGATTCTGAAAGAGATCTAAGGTTTAATCAAAATTTCCCTAGGTTATAAAAACATCTCCTGTGCCCTAGCTTCCTTATCCGCCGAAACCCATCTTCCCCAAACCCCCGTCGCAACCTCTCTTCCCTCTCCCTCTCTCGATCTCCTGCACCTCAGCCAACGATCTCCTCCTCCGCACGTGGGCACCAGACGCCGAGCCACAGCGGCCTCTCCTTCTCTTTCGAGTCACAGCCGTGGCCTCACCTCTTCGTTGAGCCCCCAGCTGTCGCCCGATTCCTCTCTGCCCCGCGCCCTAGTTGTCCTTGACGCCTGCGCCACAAGGGAGCTGGTCGCCGGTAGCTGAGCACTCCATCCTTGTCTTCATCACCGTCGACAATCTCGACCCGAGCGAGAATGCCCTGTCGTCTTCCCGGTGATTGCCCTTCTTCCTTGACTAGCTGGCTACACGGTCAGAACCTCGGCCAAGAGAGGAAAGGCCGAGCCCTAGCCTTGATTCACTGCCGCCACCTTCTATTTGTCTCCGGTGGAGGATCACAGATCAAGGCTTCGAATTTGGGTCTGCCATCGTTGGTTACCTGGTTGCCGGGAGATAGTCTTCGTTGGAGTTAATTCCGTGGGCAAAGATTTGAGGTAAACATTAGGTTGTCTACAAATTATATATTCTGTTGTTGGGTTAATGATCTACACTTCAATTCTTTAAATTGGACTGCACTGTCACCTTGTCGATCACCACTTACTCCGGCCAATAACACCAGCAATACCACGATTGAGTTTGGGTGAGTTGGTTTGGATAGGATTGATCCATTATATAATTGGTTGTTCATGTGTAGCTAGGTTAACTTGGGGTTAAGTTAGGAATGGATTGTTGTTAATTTAATTTCATTTCTATATTGGATTTGGTTTGTTGATTGATGAGGTTAAACGTGGATTTTGTGTTAGTAAATCTCTCATGGTTTGCGTAATTGAGATTAGTTGAATATCATGATTGTATGTTTGTCGATGGGTTCATTGAATTGATTATCATACGTAGAGTATTTGATTTTGATTGAGGATTATAGGATTTATTCGATGAATTGGGAATGTTGGGTTAAACCTGACTCAATCAAATGGATTAGAAAAATAGAGATTAAATGGTGAATAGGGTTTTTTTTTCCTGAGGGTTTGGATCTTTAGGTCTAGCCACTTATTGCTTATCTGTTAGCTAAATTGTATAATATATATGATTTGCAGGACTCTGATTCGAGATGAGCGTCTCGACGTCGGATTTAGTTTGATACGATTTTCTTTTGAGGCGGGTACTTCTTGCTTTGTTTTCTTTTAGTACTTTGACCTTAGTGCATGAATTATTTTGGATAAGGACTGTTTACCTTGACTCCACTCTTACTTTCCTGCGCTTGATACTTCCACGCAATCTTTGAGAAATTCGTTCCATATCTATACAGTCTCTTGTTGTTGTCCATGATCAGTAGCAGATACTAGATACCATGTTTGTATGCTTGGACTATTGCTTATTTGTGTACGATATTGAGCATGCTGGCTTCCTGTAGCATACCTGTTTCTGCTTATATATATATATATATATGATGACTGTTGCATTATTCGCATCATGTCATTGCATGCATGCCGCATCCTCGGCCACTCGAGAGAGTGGTAGCTGGAGTTGATGTCGCTTGTCCTGTCGTGCCGCACTCGGCCACTCGTGTGAGCAGGGACCCCGTCGCAGATGTAGCTAGTTAGTTACTATGCAACTGTCCCCTCGGCCATTCGTGTGAGTGGTAGCTGGAGTGGTCTACAGTCTGTCACTGACCCGGCCTCTCGACCATACAGGAGTCATGGTGCGGAGAGGTGGGCGGGAGTGGTCATCCGTGCATACGCTGTTTATTATTATATTTGTTTTGGCTGCTGCTGTCTATATATGCTGTTATTGCTTATTTATTGCTGTTGTTCACATATGCTGATATGTTTACTTATGTTGAGATATATTCTCATTGTAGATGTTTAGATACTGGTTTATTCATTAGAATGTGGTATATACCTTACTTTAGCAGGTTAGTATCAGTTTTGACCTGTTTTACCTAGCCTAGGATATGGTTTCAGGTATGAGCATTTATTTTGGTTCTATTGTAGTATCTGCTATCTCTTATGAGACTGCATACTGTTGACACTCTCTACTTACATGTTCATGCACTATCTCTTTCCTTACCCGCTGAGTTCCAATACTCACCACCCCACAAAATGGTTTTCTTTCACCAGGTAACAGATAGATGAGTCATGGATGCTTGGAGAGATGCCGGCTGCTAGTCCTGGGTCCTACGTCACACTCGATAATAGTTTTCGTTTTGGTTTTATTATCGTTTGGGGTGGTATATTGTTTTTGTGTATTTTATTTTTCAATAAGTCGATGTGAATTTTGGGCCAAGTCTATGATGACAGGTATTTTTGTTAGTGTCGTTGTTAGTTTTATGTTCGTGTCGTTTTGTCTTCCGCTGCTGTGTGTTTTTGTCCAGCCGAGTAGGCTGAGTATATTAAATTGTGTGTCATGTTGTTTATATTTTGTATATATATTCCAGTCGAGTGTGGCTGAGGTATATTTTGTATGTAGTAATGCTTCAGATTGTCACCCGTACAGGAGAGATATTGCCGAAATTTCTTCGGACAGGGACTCCTTTGGGGCGTGACAATTTAGTGGTATCAGAGCTCAGGTTTTGCGAAGCCTATTTTTATGTTTCAGATTTTGCAATTTGTTTTTAGTGTTTTGTATTTTTGAATTATTCTGATATCAATTTAGTGGTATCAGAGCAGTTTTTCGATGCCTGTTTTTCGTGTACTGGATTTTTGATTTAATCTGATACTTATTTTATGTTATCAGAGTAGTTTCGATCTTGTATCGATTTATGATTATATTCAAGTTAATCTGATACCAATTTATGGTATCAGAGCAGTTTCGATCTTGTTTCAATTTATGATTATTTTTGAGTTAATCTGATACCAATTTTATTGTATCAGAGCAAGGTATACGATACTTGCTTTTCGCTTTGGATTCTTTGAGTTAATCTGACTCCAATTTAGTGGTATCAGAGCGGGTACGATGCATGTTTTGTTTTTATTTTAGATTTTCGAGAATTATCTGATACCAATTTTATGGTATCAGAGCCGGTTTACGATGCCTGTTGTTTTGGAGTTTCGAGTTAATCTGATAGCAATTTTATGATATCAGAGCATGGTTCGAGTCAAATGTTGTGTTTTGTGTTTTGAAATTTTGATCTTGTTTCGATTTATGATTTTTGTTGTTCCGATTGTTTTGTTTTCCCTTTATATGTTGATCCCTTGATGTGACTCTCGAGTTGTGGGACTAGGCAGCGGCAGGACATCTCCAAGCTATAGGAGGTATGTTTGTATAATGTCATTGTACATATTTATTGTTACTTGACTAGTTGTTTGTGCCATGTATGATTTGTGTTGTGTTAGTCATTGGTCAGATCATATGTTGTGATATGTTGATTCTTAATGGTTTACGGGTGGATATCCTCTTACACAACATCTAAATGTGGTAATATCTGATTTTCAGATACTTTATTAGTGAATATATGACTTAAGGATTTATTGTTTGGTATTTGAGGTGGATAGAAACATAAGGAGTAGCACTTGTGTGATGATTATGGATTTGGTGATTTGTAGTTGGTGATTTGATTTCAATGATCTTACGGTTGATTGACCCTTGGATTTTGGATTAGAACTTTTGTATGGTGGATACTTGAGTATTTGGAGGATCTATTGATAGTGGATTATGGATTTCTGAAGTAGTTGACTTAACTACGGGTAGCTAGAAAGTAGTGTGGAGTAGCGGAAGCATGATGAGCTCATAACCCACAGAGTCATATCTTACGATTGGAGATTTGTTCATGGATACTTGGATTGAATGGTATAAGAGTATCTTGTTTGGTTGTTATCCTTGGATGAGGATCCCCGAGTTAAGTAGTAAATTTGGGGACTAAATTTTTATTAGTGGGGGAGAATGTAAAATACCGAACTAAATAATAATTATATAATAAGGTTTAATAGGGTAATAATTTTAACGAAATTTTTAGAAATTTTCTGGGATTTAATTGAACCTCGTATGATGTATATTAAGGGGATGCATTTATAGGCTTAGGAAAAAGCCTGTTTGGAAATACCTGGAGGTGGGAGTTGATTGAGAAAGAGATCTAAGGTTTAATCAAAATTTCCCTAGGTTATAAAAACATCTCCTGTGCCCTAGCTTCCTTATCCGCCGAAACCCATCTTCCCCAAACCCCCGTCGCAACCTCTCTTCCCTCTCCCTCTCTCGATCTCCTGCACCTCAGCCAACGATCTCCTCCTCCGCACGCGGGCACCAGACGCCGAGCCACAGCGGCCTCTCCTTCTCTTTCGAGTCACAGCCGTGGCCTCACCTCTTCGTTGAGCCCCCAGCTGTCGCCCGATTCCTCTCTGCCCTGCGCCCTAGTTGTCCTTGACGCCTGCGCCACAAGGGAGCTGGTCGCCGGTAGCTGAGCACTCCATCCTTGTCTTCATCACCGTCGACAATCTCGACCCGAGCGAGAATGCCCTGTCGTCTTCCCGGTGATTGCCCTTCTTCCTTGACTAGCTGGCTACACGGTCAGAACCTCGGCCAAGAGAGGAAAGGCCGAGCCCTAGCCTTGATTCACTGCCGCCACCTTCTATTTGTCTCCGGCGGAGGATCACAGATCAAGGCTTCGAATTTGGGTCTGCCATCGTTGGTTACCTGGTTGCCGGGAGATAGTCTTCGTGGGAGTTAATTCCGTGGGCAAAGATTTGAGGTAAACATTAGGTTGTCTACAAATTATATATTCTGTTGTTGGGTTAATGATCTACACTTCAATTCTTTAAATTGGAGTGCACTGTCACCTTGTCGATCACCACTTACTCCGGCCAATAACACCAGCAATACCACGATCGAGTTTGGGTGAGTTGGTTTGGATAGTATTGATCCATTATATAATTGGTTGTTCATGTGTAGCTAGGTTAACTTGGGGTTAAGTTAGGAATGGATTGTTGTTAATTTAATTTCATTTCTATATTGGATTTGGTTTGTTGATTGATGAGGTTAAACGTGGATTTTGTGTTAGTAAATCTCTCATGGTTTGCGTAATTGAGATTAGTTGAATATCATGATTGTATGTTTGTCGATGGGTTCATTGAATTGATTATCATACGTAGAGTATTTGATTTTGATTGAGGATTATAGGATTTATTCGATGAATTGGGAATGTTGGGTTAAACCTGACTCAATCAAATGGATTAGATAAATCGAGATTAAATGGTGAATAGGGTTTATTTTTCCTGAGGGTTTGGATCTTTAGGTCTAGCCACTTATTGCTTATCTGTTAGCTAAATTGTATAATATATATGATTTGCAGGACTCTGATTCGAGATGAGCGTCTCGACGTCGGATTTGGTTTGATACGATTTTCTTTTGAGGCGGGTACTTCTTGCTTTGTTTTCTTTTAGTACTTTGACCTTAGCGCATGAATTATTTTGGATAAGGACTGTTTACCTTGACTCCACTCTTACTTTCCTGCGCTTGATACTTCCACGCAATCTTTGAGAAATTCGTTCCATATCTATACAGTCTCTTGTTGTTGTCCATGATCAGTAGCAGATACTAGATACCATGTTTGTATGCTTGGACTATTGCTTATTTGTGTACGATATTGAGCATGCTGGCTTCATGTACATTTGTTATATAATATATATATATATGATGGTATTGTACATACGAGCATGTCGATTGCAATGCGGTTGTTTCTCTAAGTATTCCTACTTATTGATCAGTAATAACTACTACCACCAATTGAGTGGTAGCTGGAGTACGAGCAGCAGGGACCCCGTCGCAGATGTAGCTAGTTAGTTACTATGCAACTGTCCCCTCGGCCATTCGTGTGAGTGGTAGCTGGAGTGGGGTGTACAGTCTGTCACTGACCCGGCCTCTCGACCATACAGGAGTCATGGTGCGGAGAGGTGGGCGGGAGTGGTCATCCGTGCATACGCTGTTTATTATTATATTTGTTTTGGCTATTGTTGTCTATATATGTTGTTATTGCTTATTTATTGCTGTTGTACACAATTCTCATTGTAGATGTTTAGATACTGGTTTATTCATTAGAATGTGGTATATACCTTGCTTTAGCAGGTTAGTATCAGTTTTGACCTATTTTACCTAGCCTAGGATATGGTTTCAGGTATGAGCATTTCTTTTGGTTTTATTGTAGTATCTGCTATCTTTTATGAGACTGTATACTGTTGACACGCTCTACTTACATGTTCATGCACTATCTCTTTCCTTACCCGTTGAGTTCCAATACTCACCACCCCACAAAATGGTTTTCTTTCACCAGGTAACAGATAGATGAGTCATGGATGCTTGGAGAGATGTCGGCTGCCAGTCCTGGGTCCTACGTCACACTCGATGATAGTTTTCGTTTTGGTTTTTTTATCGTTTGGGGTGGTATATTGATTTTGTGTATTTTATTTTTCAATAAGTCGATGTGAATTTTGGGTCAAGTCTGTGATGACAGGTATTTTTGTTAGTGTCGTTGTTAGTTTTACGTTCGTGTCGTTTTATGTCTTCCGCTGCTGTGTGTTTTTGTCCAGCCGGGTAGGCTGAGTATATTAAATTGCATGTCATGTTGTTTATATTTTGTATATATATTCCAGCCGAGTGTGGCTGAGGTATATTTTGTATGTAGTAATGCTTCAGATTGTCACCCGTACAGGGGAGATGCTGCCGAAATTTCTTCGGACAGGGACTCCTTTGGGACGTGACAAACGGTGCTTTAGAGATCTCAAATCTCTCATGCCTTGCTTGTTCTTGATATAGTTTTCTAAGGTGTTCAACCATATCATAAGCATCCATGTTCTCATGTTCTTTCTGAAGCTCAGAGTTCATGGTGACGAGCATAAGACATGATACATCTAATGCATCATCTTGATGCTTCTTGTAAGCATCCCTATCAGCTCTAGTGGCAGTAGCAGGGGTACTTCAGGAATAGGCTGGTCTAGGATGTAGTATTTTTTATTTAATCTTGCTTGAGAACTATTCTCATGTTTCTATAACAGTCTAGGAAATTAGCTTCATTGAGCTTATTCTTATCAAGGACAGATCACAGAGATAGTGTCTTCTACGTACTAGACGATATGGTGGTCTACAACAATAAAATACAGAGAAGTATCATGTTCAGATCATTTAATTAGGCCTTTAATTAAATAATTCTCCCATTGAATTCTAAAACTTGATAGGAGCAAGTCACTACTAGCTCTAAACCCAAAAGTAAAGACATTCAAGTGGGGCAAGATCCACATTATACCTCATCTTGAGTTAGCTTTGGCTAATCGCCCAAGACTTTTATAAATTAGGTAAGCAGCATGTACCAATAGGACAAGATCCACATTATATCTTATCTTGAGTTAGCTTTGGATAATCGTCCAAGACTTAGTACAACTTAGGTAGACAACATTTATCAATTACATCCTATGTAACTCTTGTATCTTTAGGTGAACAAAACTATTTGTTCATTTTCCCATCTTATGAAATTCATACTATTACTCATCTTGAGTTAGCCTTTGTTAATCGCCCAAGACTAGTATAATATGATTTACATCTTATGGGATATGCCTCTAAGTTCTCAACTTAGTTAGGTCACACCCAAAGTTCAATAGTCGGACATCACAATTGTCCAGTCGCACTCTACCAAGATAAAACGAGTCACTTTGCTTTGGCAAATCTCACTACAAATGATCGAGGTAGTAGTGAGTACTAAACTTTAGTAGATATATGTAAAGGACCTAATTATGATAGCTACACATGCATCACATACATTCATGGCATATCATGGCATATATCAACATATACATAACTTTAAACGTGACATGGTTATGGCCCCTATAAACTATGATCTTCTCAAGCCAATGAGAAGAGCGATAAGTCAACCTAGGTCTAAGCCGCTTCTCCAAGCGCTTCCTTGTTTGTCGTGTGTTGTTGTCCTTCCTTCCTTTTCACCCATCGTTCAGAAGACTAACTCTTTCAAATTTTGTACATTACAAAATCTAAAGAAACTTGAGTTACATTCGAGTGTAATCTAATTTCAACAAGAATAAAAGGGATGAAGGCACGACACGCAGGTCGTATTATGAATTACAACATTACACACATCCAATCACATTGGGGTTAAAGGGCTATAACCATGCACCATGTCATATATATTCATAATATTCTTATGACATAAATTTACTATGATTTCAACAATAAATTATGAGCCATAACACCATGGCGGTTCCGTTAGCCGATTAGCGAGCGGGGTCAAGGGGCAGCGCCCCTTGCGGGGTTTTCAAGTGGCAGCGCCTCTGAAGAAAAATTTATTTTGCATACTCATTTTATGAGTTACTGCTTTACCCGAGACTCTACTACCCACAATACCAACTACATTTTGTTCTAAACAAAACATCTCTGGCCGCGACCTTGTTGGTCTCACACCAACTTCGTTTTGTTCCCAACAAAACATCCATATCGTTCAAGACTCAGGAGTTGGCCGAGACTCAGAATCTGGCTAAGACTCATAGTTTGGCCGAGACCCATAATCTGGCCAAGAGTCTTGTGTGGCCGAAACTCATAAGTTTTGCAAATCACAATAAACCCTATCATGTAATTTCTATATCATATATAAAAATTCTAATAACTTAGCATATTCCTTCGCAAGTGGCTCTGATACCACTATTGGGATCTAGCACGCTAAACACGAGAAAGTGCAGCGGAAATTTACTAGATCCTCCATCCAACAGATCTATGCGAAGGGAAGAAATATTTTTTAAAAATAATCTATACTAAGCTACATGATAGGATTATACCCTTGATGTGTGCACACGATCTCCCGACAGCTCGGATCTCAACACGATCACACGTCCGCGCCTTTATGGTATCTACACGAACAAGCCTTGTCTTTGATTGTCTTACAAACAAAGCAAGATGGAGATCAAAACACCTAAGGTTGTGCTAGTAACCTCAACTAGGAGTTTCGGCCAAGAGAGGCAAGGAGGAAGAAGAAGAATGCCAAAGGTGTCTTACCTTTTCATCTACATAAAAGTTATCATCCAAATGATATATATACTCATCATATAAATACCAAGGGTTTTGCCCTTTCATCTTCCCATCCAATGACTCAAGATTAACTATTCAATCCAATGGTTCAATTTTGACCATTAAACTTCTTTGGTGAACTCAAGTTCACCCAATGAGTCTAACCCATTGATTCTCATGCAACTCGACTCAATCCAACAATTGGAACCCTTTGAGTCTAACTTAATGAGTCAAATTCAGATTACACTTAATCCAATGATTCATCACATGAACACATCTCCATATCAACTTGTTCTTTGTGTGTGACCCTATAGGTTCTCGTAACGTTGGCAATGTACCCAAATCACCATTTAGATACCTAAGCAATGAATGACATCTAGCAACGCATCATTGCTACCCAAGTGACGAGAAAATTGAGATCCGACTTAACTTGTTCGTGGCTATTATCTTGTATGACTTGGTCCCTCTATCCTTGATATCTAGATTGATCAATGAGGCATAGACCGTGTTATACTCTTATCAATCTTTGTGTTTCTTGATCTCCAAGTAGACACACTCAAACAAATGAGCTCAATATCTCATATTGACTCATTTACGCATGGTCATGCTTTCTAGTGTCCTACTAATCAAGGGTCCATAGATATCGCTTCTGTCATATGGAAGGGATAGATCCCATCAACATCACTCACATCCCTCCGCATAATTCATTGCATACCCAATGATCGACTTTATAGTCCACCCTGTTACGGGTGACGTTTGACGATACCAAAGTATACAACCCCTTATGTAGGGAACCGTAGTGACTTTAGGTCTAAGGACTATTCATACCAATAGTCACATAAGAATGTTTATGACACTCATATGACGATCCATGCAACATCCTCATGGTGGGTCATTCAGTATATATTCTCTAATATATACCAATGTGTCAACCTGATATCTCATATCCATAACTTGTAAGATCAAGTCATCCGTTGACCTACATGCTAGTCTCAACGTATTAATATTATCCTTGTATATTAATGCTCGACTATGAAAAGTTAAGAGTAGTGTATCTACAATATCTTACTATAAATTCAACCAATTGATATACTGTAGATAAGAACTTACTACCCAAGGACATTATTATACTTATTCAATTGGCACTGAACTAAAATAAATATAATAACCAACTTTGCCTTTTATTAGTAATGATATATGATACAAAATGAGCCCTTTACAATCATCTCATAATTGGTACTAGGGCTAATACTAACAAAAAAATCTAAGCTTAGATAGGCAAGAATCGTTCAAGGGCAAGAAAGGTTTGGGATACAAACCCAAAGCCAAGGAAAATGTATCATCGTACCATAGAATTCCATATAGTTATAGAATTAACCCTACGTCTAGGAGTTAGATTAAGATTACAAGGAAGGGTATCCCTAGTGTTGACCTTGAGGAGAGTAGCATGACTAAAACATCTAAGAATCTTAGGAAAGACATTAGGAAGGTATTTAGGGAAGTTATCTCTAGTGAGTACCTAGTACACCCAAGGAACTCCAATAGATATTGGGTTCCTAAGAGTGTGATCTCTTTACACTAAATGGGTATATGGTGTGTCAACCCTAATTAGAAGGGTAATTAATCCAACCATGGTGAAGTTGGTATTTTAGAGCATTTTCAAGGTATTGTGACATCTTTAAAATGTGAAATTGATTTTTATCCTTGATGAGTTTATAGTGTGCTAATAAGAAATGAGTTCTTAAGTTGATTAAAATTGGCACCATATGATAGAATCATGAAGTGCGTCAAGTTTGAGTTTTTGGCACATTCAAGGGAGATAGGATAGCCTATATCAAATTGTGGATTTGGCATAGTGATTAGTTGATGAAACTTAAATGAAAATTCTACATATTCACTCTTGCTATAACTCACTACAACAAAAATATTAAAAAACAACGGTTAAAAACCATTGTCGTAGGCCTTTAAAACTGTTGTAATTGGCAGTGTTGTTAAAAGTGGGGGGCTACGACAACGGTTTTAAACCGTTGTCTTTGAATAAAAAGACAACAGTTTTGCAATGGTTTTAAACCGTTGTCTTTGAATGAAAAGACAACGGTTTAAAACTGTTGTTATTTAGAGCATTTTTATGCCAGTTACAACCGTTTTTGGGGCTACGACAATGATTTTTAACTGTTGTCTTAGAGGGTGATAGACAACAATAACGATTTTAAATCGTTGTCTTTTAAATTATTATCTTTTAATACCAATATATCATATTTCAATTTAAAATATAATAAAGAATCATAATCAAGAAAGAATATTCCCCACATTAATATCATTCAAAATGTTAGTTATACAAGAATTATAATCACAAAAGAAGAAACATATCTCATGTTCAAATAAAATTTATCCCAATATAAATAAACAAATAAATTTTATTTACAACTAATGAACAATAGCCAAAAGACTATTTCATGATGATTCAATCACTGCCTATTTCATGATCTGAACTGCTGCGACAAAGTTCTTCTAGTTGAGCTGGATCTCTACCCTGCTGGCTATTGCAGCTACAGGATGTTGATCCCTTATCAAGTGCTACCTCAGTTTGAGTACGACTCATGGTAGCCTGGCTGGAAGATTCCTCTAATCCGAGAGTCTACATGGGGTGAATGACTGAATCATCATGGTTCAATGTCAAGTGAGGCGTGGAACCATGACCATTTGGATTTTCCATCGAGGGCAGTAACCATCTCATCCAATCCTCTCATCTTCTAATTTTCTCTGCTTGTAGATGATTGCAAGAACAGGTTTTGAAGAAAAATACCAAGATGAATTATTTAAGAAACATAACTGATAAGAGTAGAATCAAGAGGGGAAAAGATGGGGGTGAAGTACCTATATTTCAAGTTCTGTCGAATCTCTTAGAGCATTCAATATCATCGCTGTGCTCGTTGTCACCCTTTTGACCTGCATATATTGTGATGTGTTAGGAAGTAGAGGCAGTTAAATTTTTTGAACACGGAATTACTTCTGATATCCATAATCACATGGATTACTCACCATGTTAAAGGTAGCAATCAATGAGATGGGAACCCAACCTTGATCATCCATCTTGCCACGAAGAAAAATGTCCTTATAGAGATTATCCATGCTACAGCAGAAACAATTTAAATTATTAACTGCCTGAAAAAATTACCTTACAGATATTAAGGTACCTAAAATAGTATTCAATATCTGCCGCTTCAATCTCAGTTTCTGATTGTCAACCAGAGAACGAATCCTGATTGTGGAAGGATAAAATCCGTTGTCTTTTAACAATTTTTAACAGTGGGGAAATTAATAATACCTTAATCCAATGATAGGCTTGCTGAACTAGTTTTTCACTTTTGTTCTAAACACCAAGAAAAGCTGGAGACTATAAATGCAAGAAGAATGAAGTTTTAAAATGAAAGATTTCATTTTGGTATTTTGTTTCTCTTCTTCCAAAACCATCGGATAGCATGAGCTGCTCCAACAAAAAAATCAAGCAGAAAACATTATGCCATGCAAGAGAAATCAAAAATAAAAACAAGAAATAAATTTCAGACTTAAAACTAGAAGGCATTATTTCCTTTATTACTTTCTACCAAAAATAAAAACAAGAAATAAAAATCCAATGTTTCTACCCTTTTGATAAGGTACTAGGAGATCAACAACCTATTGATATCAAAAGAAATACACTATTATACGTATGAAAAAACTTGTTCTGAAAGAATAATAAATACATATATATTTTTACAACAATTACCTAAATAAGTACATCATACAAAAGGTATTAGTTGTGAGATGAGTTACTTGAATGCTTGCATGGCTACAAGTAGAAGTCAAATTCAGTAGGATGCCATATCTTAGAATTGACAACAGTCCTTGGAATTTCAAGGATGGAAATCTCCATTGAAAAAACAAGGTTTGAAAAAAATATAATAGAATTGTCCTAAAAATGATGCATTCATGCTATCAACTAAACTGGTGTATCCTTTATAGATAAAGTGATTACTTGTCCTCTAATGTACATTATGTGGATTCATTCATAATGGACATTCCAATGGTGACAACTAAATTTCTCACCGAAAACAACTTTTGTAGCTCATTCCTACAAGGGAAAGGAATAATTTTTTCCTTCTAAAAGATAATGTGACATTATCAATAAGATGCTACTTTACATGCAAGGACAACTTTTGTAGCTCAGTCCTATGAGGCAAAGGATTTTTTTTTCTTCTAAAAGACAATATGATATTATCTATAAGATGCAACTTTACATTCATGTTTTATAGTGGCTCTCCTACATGGAGATATCCATGCAAGACAGCTTGGAGCTAGATCCTCTTACAAATATTCACTAAAAAACAAGGTAACTAAGCTCAACCATCTATCATCCCAATTGCATCCCTGTTTCAAATCTAGAGTGCGCTCTAGGTAAGATTAAAAGGTAGCAAAGTCTAAGATCTGGTTCACTCTCCACTTGTCAATGAAAACTTAACGCATAAAAATGTTTTAACTTTAAAAAACACCTGAGTAACCGCATAGTATATCAATTCTAAGATGCAAACCCAGTTTAATTCTTTTTTATTTTTATTTTATAGAACACGAGTGAGACTCCATTTGTAATAGAACATTTCTTTTTTCTGTTAAATTCTTATCAACTCAAATAAGGTATCATGGATCTAATCTTAACACTACGTGTTGACTAAAATTTACCTCCAGTTGTTCTTGTAGCTGTCTTTGTACCTCAATTTGTATTTGAAGTGCTTCATTTATCTGAATAGGTCTGAAATGGCGCTCTTTTAGTTGTAGATTTTTTATTATTATTATCATCAGATTAAATGAGTGTTGATGTTCTCTTACTTAGGCTGGGGAACAATATTTGTATTGGTAACGGCTGATATATTATTATTACCTTCATCTGTCATTTCTGCTGCTAGCTGACAACCTACAACTGCAGCATTATGTATTAGCTTGCAAGCTCATTATGTTTGATAAATTTGGATTTGCTCTTACCACTCTTAGTACTTCCCATGTTTGCTTGAGGTTGAAGATTTTTGCTGAGTCTGTACTTCTGCAATTCAACAAGAGAAGCATAGTCTTCAAATATAAAAATGAATAAAGAAAAGTTAAGGAAGAAGAATTAAGGAATTAGTTAGTCAGGACCTGAAGATGGCTTTTTAGGTGATACACTGTCAGTCCAGGAATGCCCATGAGTCTCATGACTGCTTTTGGTGTTGCCTCTGCATTACACTTAAACAAGTTAGTTTGCTATCATGCAAAGTATGTTGCCTTGGCTCTATATATATTTTTCTTGTATACTTACTGTCTACTCCGCCAAGTTGATTAACTGCTTCTATGAATTTATCATGGAGTTCAGGTGTCCACTTCAACCTTGGCTTTGCATCAGTTGATAGCACTAGTCCCGATTCGTCTGGAATGCTCCCCCATTGTTGCAATAACAAATGCCTCTCTGGAGGAAATGCTTCCCTAGAAGAAACGACGTTGTTGTGGCCTTGATGATACATCTTCTGCTTGGTAAGAAATAGTATGCACATCAATCATCAAATAGAAGCAAAGATTTCCCTTTTCCTTTTTCTTACCTTATCTATTGTTGCCTTTGTTTCAGGTAATCCTATGCACATCAGATCTTTGAGTAGTTGAAACTTGTCGCTTTAGATTCATCTACTTCGTATTTCTGGAATGCCAGGACATGCACATCTATGATCTATCATTTTCCCAAAGGCTCATCTACTTCTCTTGCAGCTGAAGGATGGTACAAAACTCTTTATAAGCCAGCTGCAAAAGAGAATTTGGAATTATTTGAATAAAGCAGTTAAGTCGATCCGATCTTCAGAGAAACCCAAAAAGAGATATTGTTGTAAGAAGAAGAATAGGGAGAGAGGAAGGAATAAGATGAGAATAATAAAATCTATTGTTCATTGATATTTGTCCTAAGGACAATACAATATATAATGTTCAAAAGTACTTGGTCAAATAACTAATTAATAAATAACAGAATTATTCTAAAAATAATTCTGAAAATAATTATAACAGAATTATTAGAATAATCCAAATACTAATATGATTTGATTTGATAATTTGATCTGGTCAATTTGGATAATTCTGTTATATCTCTTTTAACCCCCGACAAACTCAGCGGGAGATCTCTGACGTTAAGTTTACTTGCTAACTTGTTATATCTCTTTTAATTGTTCTTCCTTTAATATGGAATGTGTGCTGGAGCTTTAGTTTTCAATTCATGAAGTTAAAGTTTGCACTCATTCTGCAGAAGAAACTTTTTCATGGAACAACTTTAACTAGTTGCATCGCATGTGCAGGAGAATAGATCCATAAATATCCATTCGCTTTCATAAAAGGCCTACTAAAGAAAAAAGAAGCAGATACTTGTGAAGAGAATTTTTAAACTTGAAGAGAAAATAATGGCCTTAGTAATCCATCAAATAATGTCTTCTTTTTTTTGTTCCTTTGTTTTTGTTGTTTAATGGAGAGGTCGTCAAACTCACCGAGAAGATGAAGTCGAAGCCTTTCTCCAGCACCAGGCGCAGGAAATCAAGCCGCGCCCACATCATGTCTAAGTATTTGGGCGAGTTGAACACCTTCTCAGCAGAGAAGTCTACCCCCTCGACCTTGAAGTCTAAGCAGTGTCGGTGCACGACGACGCACCGCTCGTATGCCTTGTCGTCCACGGCGACCATGACCAAGTGGTTCAGTAGCTCTCTTGTCCCATTCCCAATGCGGAAGCTCTCCAGGAACACGTCCAGTACAGATCCGGGCGTGGACCAGAACACATTGAAGGAGGTTATTATCACCGCATTGTCCACGGTAGAAGCCGCTTTCAGGACCCTCTCCAACCTCATTTCCTGGCTTTCCTATCATCGCAGTATCACCATTTCGTCGGAACCCTAAAAAGGTATCTTTCTTTTCTGGGAGGGAAAAAAACAGAGGCAACACTCACTGTCGCATCCCGCAGAACAGCAGGAGAAGAGCTCGCCGGTTCATACTGCAGCTCCGACGGGGGATATAAACTCGGAGGCGGAACGGAAGCCGCCAGCTGCTGCTTCGGGATGACAGGATAAGCATGGATGAAATCGACTCGGCGGGAGGTCGAGGAAACGAAAACCACAGGCGCGGTGGCACGGTAGAGGAGGGTGATCGAAAGGGCGACAACCCCCACAAAGAGCAACGGAGGCGGACGGTCGGTCGACAGGATGACGTGAAGAGATTGTATGAGGAGAGGGAAAGAAATATGGCTAGGGTTCGGGAACGTGAAGGGGAAAACAGGGCGCCGAAAAGATATTCAAGGAGGGAAAGTAAAACTGCGCGCGAGGAGAAAAAAGACCAAAGTCAAATTACAATAGTTTTATTTAAACTGTTGTCGTATCCCTTAAAAATGCGCATAAAAACAACAGTTTAGAAAGCCGTTATAAAAAGTGTTGTTGATTTAAAATGAAGCCGCTCAATGACAACAGTTTTCACAAAACCGTTGTCTTTTATATTTAATGGGGAGTTCAAAGACAACAGTTTTGCCAAAAACCGTTGTCTTTGATCAAATTTGCAATAGTTTCTCTTAAAACCATTATCTTTCGGGTGTTGTCTTATTGAAGTTATGCATTTAATGTATGACATACTCATTTACATGCATTATTTCAATTCTTTGTAATTAGAGACTAAAATGGCATTGCTTGACATCCTAAGTAGGATGATCAAATGGAAAATGTCTCGATAAAGATGCATGATTCATTGGTTTAAGAAAAGCATATTTTACATCTCACAAAGATGATTGGATGACTTGTATGTGAATTGAGACATACTAGATGATCCTGTCCGAGTGCTGAGTTGATGAACGCTGGGTACGTGGCGCTCTCGATGATGACGTGTAGACCTCCGACTGCTGTGAACCGCCGGCGAGCACTTGCAAGCACAAAATCGAGCCGGGAAGGGGTTCCCGGCAACGGCCCTCCGACGCTCAAGTCAGGCAACGGCAAGATGAAGTAGAGGCAAAATAATGAGATTGTAGCTGCAGTAGATGAGAAAAGCATACCTCAACCGAAGTCTGGAGGTCCTTATATAGGACCTCGGAGAGGCGCGTGCACGCTTCACGAGGCGTGCACGCTCCTCAAAGCATACCTCAAAATGGTTGTGTCAGAAAAGCATGTCTGACGCCATGCCGCAACCGTCCGAGCATATCTCTGACATGATAGTGGAAACTTCCACCGTACGATCCTCGGTATGGCCCGACCGCCGACCATGCTGTTTGCCTGCGGCAGGTGTCTCGAAAATGATATCACTAGCTGCCCTTTTTGTCCTCTTTTAAGTCTTTTGTCTCTTAATGGGTCGGATGGGATGGCCGCTCGGCCTCCAGGGTGCTCGGGTATGTACGCGCATCGGACCGAGCGAGAAGGCCGCTCGGTCACATACTCGGACGGTAGTACGAGCTGGTTGATCTACAGTTCGACTGGGCGGATTGGCCGCTCGGCACAACGGTTCCTCCATAAGGGAGACTTGTGAGCGTCGGAAGCTCAACCCGAGGTCGAGCTATCTCCGCACTGTCCCAGGATTTACTCTGGTCGGCCGGCCAAGTGACCTCCCCGATCAGCCGGGTCTCAAGTCTGCTCTTGACTTTGACTCCCTCATGTCGTTGACCCCTTCCTATGTGGACCCCCGATCTTTACCACCGGATCACATGCCTTCCCTTCAAGTCTAGTCGAAGGAGGTCGCAAGTCCGACTGACTGGACCATTGGCCTGGTGACACGACCGTAGTTCTGCCACTGATGCTGTTATCTATCCGACCGGGCACTGCGCGAGTGAACGATGCCGCTCGGCCTGACACCTGCTGATACTCTGAAAGTTTTTCTCGCCAATGGTTGTCCTGCCACCCCGACATTGGTCAGTGCTAATGTCCCTAGAATCTCCCCGAGATTCGTGCAAATCCTCGCCATTAAGGCTGAGCACTCGACCACGCCTGCGTAATGGCGCTCATTAAATGCGACCCGTGAGCGAGCACAACGTGGCCACGCAAACGTCACCGCCCGCCCGAGCTGTCAGAGCTGATGTGACCTTTGGCCTTTTGAATTCGACGGTCAGATATGCTCCTCGGATCCCGTGACCTGGATCGGACGGCTCCGGTCGGCCAAGCCCAACCTTTAAAGGGCCGTCTCCTCTTCCCCAGCCGCTTCGCGTTATCGCGTGCTCGCGTCCGAAGGCTTCTGTTCCCTCCTATTCAATGCTTCGGTGAACTCGTCCTCAACCCTCCGGCCACTCACCTTCTTCTCCGACCATCTTTCTGTAAGGACTCTTTGCCCACCTTTTCTTCGTTCTTTTTGTACTTTTCTTCGCATACTAGCGGTGCTGTGCTCCGCCGGCATCGTCCCGCCCCCCTCTTTCGTCCATCTTTTCATCTTGCTCGGGTTTTTATTTTTTTTACTGTTCCGGCGATGGCGAGCACCTCCCAACCGTCTAATCCCTCTCCCGGCCTATAGTATACGACCATGGAGAGCCGGTTCGATGAGGATGACGCGGTGAACTTCGTCCATGACTTCGAACTCCCTCCTACCCATATATTAATATTAGCTACCTCATCCGATCGACCACACAATCCTCCGCTCGGCACTGTTTGTTTCTTCCGAGACCAATTTGTAGTCGGTCTGCGGTTCCCTCTACATCCATTCATCCTTGAAGTGTGTAACTATTTCTACCTCCCGCTCGACCAACTTGTCCCCAACTCATTCAGGTTGTTGTGCGGAGTAGTTGTCCTCTTTAGGCTACACGACATTCCCTTAATCCCCAAGATTTTCCATTATTTCTACTATCCCAAATAGTCCCAGTGGGGCACCTTCCTCTTCTAGTCGCAGATCGGCCTCGTTTTCTTCGACAAGATGCCGACCTCGAATAAACATTGGAAGGAGTACTACTTTTACCTTCGTCTTCCCGAGCTGCCAGCTTTCTGAACCAAATGGCAGACCGCCGTGCTGACCCCGCCGGACCTTGGTAAATATAAGAGCCAACCGACCTACCTCCATGCAGCCAACCAATTGGCCGGCAGAAATTCAACATCCATAAGCTGCTTTGTGAGGGCATGTTGTACGTATTCGGATTGAGTCCGATCTGAACGAAGCTTCCGAGCAGCATGGGTAAGTGTTTTCCTCATCCCCTTTCCTTTTGGTTTAACTGATTTATTATTCTTTTGTGCAGTCGACATCATGTGGTGTGCCAAGGCTACTGAGCGAATGAAGTTGAGGGCCGTCGAGATAGAGGCAGCGGCAGCTAAGGAGATGGCCGACCTGGGCATTCGCCGGTCGGCTCACACGAGGGTGAGAGCGAAGAAGCTACACCCGTCGTAGGGGAGTCGGCCGTTCAGATCCTCGCAACCGAAGTGGTCAGCGATGCTACCTTGTCTGCTGGACATACTACGTTGGAGGGCGTGGGGCACTTGGTCGATGATGCTCCGCTGGGGACACGCAAGCGACGCAGGACGGATCCTCCCACCCATTCAGCTACATCTGTGGAACCAGTGTCATAGCAGGTTGGCGCTCCTTCTGCAGCAGTCGACCCAGCCCCCATTTCGGTCGAGGCGATTTCCTCGGATCAGACTCCTTCACAACTCGATCTGCCAGCGTCTTCCCTTGAGGCACAGCTCGCCAGTTCTCCGCCACGAGTCCATCGTCGACTTAGGCGCTTGGGCATAATCTCTGCTCCGCTCGGCGAGTCATTTGGTCGCTCACCTTCAGCCCAGTCTGATTGGTGTTGCCGTCGAGTGGTTAAGGCCGTCCTACATCTCCCAACTGAAGAATTCCTTCTAACGGCTGATCGGCCAACTGCCCCTGAACATCAGATCACCATCCGCGGACCACTTGCCAAAGTATGGGAGGATGCGAGGGTCCGTGTTGCCCTAATGACTCCCGGCCAGCTCGGTGACAGCCACTTGCAACAGGCTACCGGGGTATGCCTCTCAAGCTCCTATATGCTTATTTTGCTTGGTTCTTGATATTATTTCATCTGAGCGTAGGCCTGGGTGGAGAACATCGCGGTCAGCAACCGCCTGGTGACGCTGGAGGAAGAGTTTAAGAAACTCCAGATTTCTGGAGGGGCGCCAACTCAGGGGCCTTCGTACGCCATGCTTCGGGCCGAGCTGAACAAAATTGAAAAACTACTGGCAGTCGAGCGGCATAAATCTTCTGGCCTGGAAACCAGGGTAGCTGGGCTCGAAACCCAGGTTAAGTCTCATGACCAGGAGATCAAGCTGGCGACTAACAGGAAGAATAGGGTCGTTTCTGATCTAGAGGCAAAGAATGTGCAGGCCCGAGCGTTGGAGCAACGCTTCTAAGAATTGGCTGGCTTGCTATCCACCGAGCGGGAGAGCCGATCGGCAGGTCAAGCTAAATTTCAAGCAGATAAGAAGGATCTCCAGGACACCCTCAAAGCTGCCTGGGCCGCTCTCAAAGAGTACCAAGATGGTGAGGCAGGTCGCTTTGCGGTGATGAGGCAAAACTATGTCCGTTTGGGAGAGTTTGGCAATAAACTCAGCGATCGGCTTGTCGTGGCCTTTGAAGAAGCCATCTATGCTATGACTGCCTATCTGAAGGCCAAGAGCCATCTTCCGGAGGCGGCGTCCACCCCCCCCCCCCCCCCCAAAGACCTGGCCGAACTGCTGGAAACTATCTCCGAGCCAATCTTCGATATTCTGGAGTGAGGAGTGCCTTTTAAATTTTGAATTTTCATCTGTATACTTGTTGTTCGGTGAGTTAGTGTTATCTGAATCTATCCAAATTTTATCCGACTTTTGTCTGCGTATTGGCCATGCGACGAATCAACATAACCTTTTAATTTTGTTCTTGTTTAATTCTCAACCCACTTTGTTTCCAAGCGACACTCGGCGGTGTTCGAGCCCGGGGGTTTATAGTCGTCGGTCCGACTCTGGGATTTAACATCGCCGCTCGTCGCTCGACGGTCTTCGGGCCGGGGGGTTTATAGTCGCCGGTTTGACTCTGGGATTTAACGTCGCCGCTCGACGGTCTTCGGACCGGGGGGTTCATAGTCGCCGGCGGTCTGACTATGGGATTTAACGTCACCGCTCGACGGTCTTCGGATCGAGGGGTTCATAGTCGCCGGTCCGACTCTGGGATTTAACGTTGCCGCTTGACGGTCTTCGGACCGGAGGGTTTATAGTCGCCGGTCCGACTCTGGGATTTAACATCGTCGCTCGATGGTCTTCGGACCGGGGGATTTATAGTCGCCGGTCCGACTCTGAGATTTAACGTCGCCGCACGACGGTCTTCGAGAGTCGCCGGTTTTTGTTTTTTCTACTGTTCCGACGATGGCGTGCCCCACTCGGACTGTTCGACGATGGCGTACCCCCGATCCTTACCAACTGCGTGGATCCTGAGTTGCCGAGCGTGTGACTTTCTGGCCCGATTCGAGTCACCGCCCGTCGGTCCACCGGCAATGATGTTGATCTCTCCCCGAGCTGCGTTGCTTCTATTTTCCTCCTCCCGAGCGGATGGCCTTGCTCGCTCCTGTGAGGCTCGGGGGTTGGCCCTCGGCCGGTGCTGGTGATGCCGATGGTGTTGCCGCTCAGGTGAACGCCTAGCCATTTGTCGTTCATCATTTTGATGATGAGGCCGCCGGTCCAGGGAAGGTGATCGGCGACGATAATTCCTTGGCTCAGGTTGGCTGACCGGGGGGAGACTCCGGTAGTCTCGAGTGTTGTGAGTGGCTGATTGATGGATTTTGCAAAACAAGGGCGTCCATACCTTGCCTTTTTGCTTAGGTCGTTCGGCCGCAATATGTTGAACGGCGGGTGACCTGGATTCTTGATGTGGCCTCATTCCCTCGACCCGTGATCCTCTTGGCGGTTGTTGGCTGGTGTGTGGTCTCCGCTCGGTTGGGACCGAAGGCTCGGCTGACGCTTCCTTCTTTCGGGTCGCCTGAGCTTCCTCCACGTTAATATACTCATTTACTTTTTTCAGGATATGGTCGTAGTCGCGGGGTGGCTTTCTGATGAGTGAGCGAAAGAAGTCCTCGTCGACTAAGCCCTGCGTGAAAGCATGCATCATTGTCTCGGACGAGACCGCTGGGATGTCCATTGCTGCTTGATTGAAGCGTTGGATGTAAGCCCGAAGAGTTTCTCTTGGCCCTTGCTTCATGGAGAAGAGGCTGACGCTGGTCTTCTGGTAACGTCGGCTGCTAGCAAAGTGATGAAGGAACGCCATTCGGAAATCTCTGAAGCTCTTAATAGATCCGTCCGGCAACCTCTGGAACCAGCGTTACGCCGAACCGGATAGTGTAGTGAGGAAGACTCTGCATTTGACTCCGTCGGTGTATTGATGGAGAGTAACGGCATTATCGAACTTACCGAGATGGTCGTCCGGATTGGTTGTACCGTTATACTCTCCGATCGATATGGGAGTGTAATGCTTTGGGAGAGGGTCTTGTAAGATTGCCTCGGAGAACTAGCGATTAACCCGCTCGGGGGATGACTCAGCCCACGGCGCCTTCTCTTTCCTAGCATCCCTCACGGGCACTTCATCGGATGATCCCTGGTTGGCTAGGGCCAGCTCCGACGGAGTCTGGAATAGTGCTCAATGAAACAGAATAGGGGTGGGCGGCGCATCTCCGGGTGTGCCGGTCTGCCCCTTATTCTATGCCCAAGTAGAATATTGCTCCGGTCGGTCCTCCATCGCCGCTTGTCCACCAGAAATCGAGGCAGCCTGGTGCACTATCCGCTCGGCTTGGGCCATTTGTTGTTGCTCGACCATCTTCATAGCTCTCGCTTGGATGAGTGCGTCGAGCTCCTCGGGGGAGAGCGTTACCATGAGTTGGCGTCCAACTTCTTCCATCTTCTCAGCTCGGATTCAGGTACGATCCCACAGACGGTGCCAATTTGATCCTGCCCGAGTGCTGAGTTGATGAACGCTGGGTACGTGGTTCTCTCGGTGATGACGTGTAGACCTCCGACTGCTGTGAACCCCCGACGAGCACCTACAAGCACAAAATCGAGCCGGGAAGGGGTTCCCAGCAACGGCCCTCCGACACTCAAGTCAGGCAAAAGCGAGATGAAGTAGAGGAAAAATAACGGGACTGTGGCTACTGTAGATGAGAAAAGCATACCTCTACTGAAGTCTAGAGGTCCTTATATAGGACCTCAGAGAGGCGCGTGCACGCTTCATGAGGCGTGCACGCTCCTCAAAGCATACCTCAAAATGATTGTGTCAGAAAAGCGTGTCTGACGCCATGCCGCAACCATCCGAGCATATCTCTGACATGACAGTGAAAACTATTGGAGGATCTTGCGGCCGGCTAGAAGGGGGGTTGAATGGACGGCGCCCCCAATTACTCGCTTCCTACGTATTCGTTAGTGCGCAAGCGGAAATACAAATACTAATTACGAATACAAAAGCTAATGACAAAGAAAAGAACAAGCAAACCAATGCACGTCGATGTAACATGGTTCGGAGATGATGCTCCTACTCCACGGCTGTCCATAAGGTGGACGATCCCGATCCTTCTGTGGATTAACCCCCGGCAAACTCCGGCTACTCAAGCAACTCCTGTGGAGAAACCTCACCACAACACCAACCAAGAACACTAGGACACAAGACCTTGAGCACTTTGGTGACTACTAATTAGGCTTCATCCAAGTCTAATTTCGTCACCTTGGCCGGCCATCCCAAACTCCTTCTTTTAGAGCTTGGAAGAAATCAGCAAGCTGATTTGCCCGTTACCAGTCGACTGGTCCTTGCACCAGTCGACTGGTGCCAGCCCAATGGCTCTCTCAACGGCTATCTACCAGTCGACTGGTCACAGGACCAGTCGACTGATCCCAGCCATTTCGGGCACAGAGAGCTTCTGTGCTCACCACCAGTCGACTGATCCTAGTATCAATCGACTGGTACAACCCTATACCTAGGGTTCCCATCCCGAGTACATTTCTCTCAGCACTCGGACCCTCACAACTCACTTGACTTTTCTTTGCAGCTTTGACCTCTTGCCTTCAAGCTTACTTCCTTTGGCTCTGGTCCCTCGGATGCATCCAAGCCCGCGGCTCGTCCCCAATGCCATCCTTCGCGTATGCCTCGAAGCTGCTTCCCTTGGCCCTTGTCCTCGCTGCCTTGTCCACGGTCCCTCGGATGCTCCATCCTTCACTGGACCCGAAGCCGTCAACCTGAGTCACATGTGTATCCTGCAGTCCTGCATAACTCAAGTACACATATCAAATAACGAGGGTAAACCTAACTTAAACCCTTTGCCCAAACACCAAAACACATGGTCCCGCGGACCATTGGGATTGCTCCAATAGAAACTTCCACCGTACGATCCTCGCTACGGCCCGGCCGCCGACCATGCTGTTTCTCGGCGGTAGGTGTCTCGAAAATAATATCACTAGCTGCCCTTTTTGTCCTCTTCTAAGTCTTTTGTCTCTTAATGGGCCGGATGGGATGGTCGCTCGGCCTCCAGGGTGCTCGGGTATGTACGCGCATCGGACCGAGCGAGAAGGCCGCTCGGTCACATACTCGGATGGTAGTACAAGCTGGTTGATCTGCAGTTCGGCCAGGTGGATTGGCCTCTCGGCACAACGGTTCCTCCATAAGGGAGACTTGTGAGCGTCGGAAGCTCAACCCGATGTCGAGCTATCTTCGCGCTGTCCCGGGATTTACTCTTGTCGGTCGGCCAGGTGACCTCCCCGATCAGCCGGGTCTCAAGTCTGCTCTTAACGTTGACTCCCGCGTGTCGTTGACCCCTTCCTATGTGAGCCCCCGATCCTTACCACCGGATCACGTGCCTTTCCTTCAAGTCTAGTCGAAGGAGGTCGCAAGTTCGACTGACTGGACCATTGGCCTAGTGACACGACCGCCGTTCTGCCACTGATGATGTTATCTATCCGACCAGGCACTGCGCGAGTGAACGATGCCGCTCGGCCTGACACCTGCTGACACTCCAAAAGTTTTGCTCGCCAATGGTTGTCCTGCCGCCCCGACATTGGTCAGTGCTGATGTCCCTAGAATCTCCCCGGGATTTATGCAAATCCTCGCCATTAAGGCTGAGCACTCGACCACGCCTGCGTAATGGCGCTCATTAAATGTGACCCGTGAGCGAGCACCACGTGGCCACGCAGACGTCACTGCTCGCTCGAGCTGTCAGGGCTGATGTGACCTTTGGCCTTTTGAATTCGACGATCATATATGCTCCTCGGATCTCGTGACCTGGATCGGACGGCTCCGGTCGGCCGAGCCCAACCTTTATAGGGCTATCTCCTCTTCCCCCGCCGCTTCGCGTTATCGCGTGCTCGTGTCCGAAGGCTTCTGTTCCCTCCTGTTCAGTGCTCTGGTGAACTCGTCCTCAACCCTCCGGCCACTCGCCTTCTTCTCCGACCATCTTTCTGTAAGGACTCTTTGCCCACCTTTTCTTCGTTCTTTTCGTGCTTTTCTTCGCATTCTAGTGGCGCTGTGCTCCGCCGGCATCGTCCCGTCCCCCTCTTTCGTCCATCTTCTAGTCTTTCTCGGGTTTTTGTTTTTTCTACTGTTCCGACAATGGCGAGCACCTCCCAACCGTCTAATCCCTCTCCCGGCCTATGGTATACGACCATGGAGAGCCGATTCGATGAGGCTGATGTGGTGAACTTCGTCCGTGACTTCGAACTCCCTCCTACCCATAGATTAATATTAGCTACCTCATCCGATCGGCCACACAATCTGTCGTCCGGCACTGCTTGTTTCTTTCGAGACCAATTTGTAGCCGGTCTGCGGTTCCCTCTACATCCGTTCATCCTGAAAGTGTGTAACTATTTATGCCTCTCGCTCGGCCAACTTGTCCCCAACTCCTTCAGGTTGTTGTGCGGAGTAGGTGTCCTCTTTTGCACGACATTCCCTTAATCCACAAGATTTTTCATTATGTTATGATGGTAAACTAAGTTCAAGATGTAATTTAATGTATCGAAATGAGCTTTAGTTTCATCAAATCCAAGTGGATTTTACATGACCAATCATGAGAAAGCTCATGTACAAGTGATGTACATTTAGCTCATAGATCATGACTAGAAATTATGACTGAAAAATATTTCAAAAGTATTTTGAAAAACCTTGGTGAAGTCTATTTGCTAATATGAATCACCATTAATTAGGTTGATACAAAGTTAGAGTGAAACATTGAAATTTTAATGGTTTCCAACTTGTACCATTCTTTAAAAATAAGATGTATTTTCATTAAAAAAAAATATTTTTCTCTGATAGTATTTGACATAAATAGTATCTATATAAAATTTCATAATTTTTTGAAAATCATAGAATTACTTATATATTTTTGAAATTTGATCTGAAAATTAAAACTTCAAGGTTTTAACCCACCAATCGATTTGTGTTAGCTACCAATCGATTGTTGCATGTATCAATTAATTGGTAACAGTTATCAATCAATTAGTAGTTGTAATTTTGGTTGAAATGAGTTTATTTCAGTTGGTTAAGCCACGATAATGTAATATAATAATGTCTAACCCTTTGATATGTTTGGATAAGCATTCAAAAGTAATTTTCTTAATGAAAATGAGAAAAGAATGTCAAAAAGAGAAGTATATGGAATTGAAAAGAGGATTTGATTCAAGGTTGAATTTTTAACCTCATGACTTGGATTTTAAAATTTTCTAAAAATATAGGAACTTTAAATTATTGTTGGTGCAATAGTTGAAGATAGAGCATGCTTTGAGGGGGAGGTCCATCTTAAAGACATGTTTCGAGTAAAAAATGAGAAATTTTGAGGATGAGTGAATGTTGAAGGATTGAATGCTCAACGATAAGTATTTTGAGATAATGAAAGGTAGGGAACCTCCATTATGATGTTAGAAGTTTAAGATGAACGAATCTTAAGAAAATATTTTTGGTATATATCAAAGGAGGAAAATATATAGTTCAAGTTAGGAAATTCTTATTCATACGTTGGCTTAAGAAGAAGGATGAAGAAGGAAAATTGGGCTAATCAGTTAGCCTCACTTAAATATATTATCAAACATAAAAAGGAAGGAGATTGTTGGTGTAATTAACCACAAGTCATGGTTGACCAAGCTCAGATTGACACAAGTTTGGATTTCGATGTTTGATCAATATGTTAAGTAAGATGTCAAATACATCAAGGTTGATTAGATACTTGATAGTGAAGAAGAGTCGAGTAGGTCAAGGTTGACCAAATACTTAATGATAAAAAAGTCAAGTAGGTCAAGATTGATCAAATACTTAACAATGTCAGAAGTCCAACAAAAAGTTGGCACAAGAAGTCAAGTATGTCAAGATTGATCGAATAATTGACTAGAAGTGGGAAGTCCAATGAGAAGTTGGCAAAAGCAAAATCTAAATGGGTCAAGGTTGATTGGACACTTAGTGATCGGAAGTCCAATGGAAAATTCGAGGTTGACCGGACACTTGATGATCGAAAGTCTAATGAAACATTAGTAAGAGAAACGTTCAAGTAAGTCATGGAGGACTGGACACTTGGCATGCGTGAGGAAGTCGATACTTGCATGCATGTTTGCTCTAATAGATTTTGGGATTAATTTTTAACATGTGTAAAATATCTCATTATGTGTCTGACCTCTCTCATACAAAAGATTATTGCGGTAGATAAAATACCTTCTGTGATTTATTTATTTATATTTGATCGTGTGACTAATAATACTAAGTCATTTAGGATGATAGATATCTACTTTCACTCCAATTAATCAACATATGTAGGACTGAACTTCTGAAATCGCGTCCTAAATTTTTGTAGTTTTTAATGGAATTTATTTGTCAAATGGCAAGGTCAAAGAATACTTGTGGAAGTTTACAGCTAACTGATTGAAAATGACAACTAGATTTCAAATTAATGAGTGCTTGACAATAGATCCAGCTAGAAGCCACAGTGAACTCAAGCTTATCACCTACATAGAGAAAACATGCCTACTCTGAGATGTTTAATGGTGCAAATAAATCCAACCCAAATCCAAAATGACATGGGTCCAACTAATTCTCAACTAATAATTGAAATTGTTATATGGATCAAGTGGATTCACTAGGACAATTCTATCATACGTCCACACTTCATTTGATGGACCACACGGAATACGAACTGTATGAGAACCAGCATCATATAGCTGTGATTAATATCCTCTGTCTGGCTGATTGTAGGATATTTTTCGATAAATTTGAAATGTGAAACTGTTAAGTCACTTGTTATGAATACTTTTAGATTTATCTCATCAATGGAAATTTTTTATGATACCGAGTTAATATTAGTCGGCCAGAATAATCGATACCATGTGCTAACTAAAAAAAGCATGGGAAAAGACTAATGTCTGATGTTACAGTGCTTCGGCAACGTTTGGATTTGAGGATGGGTCAAATGTTTTCTCCTACCAGGGAACCCAATGGCATGGGCATGCACTCTCGGCCCGCAAGGTGCCATGCTACAAGACACTACCAGCAAAATGGAACGTTTGGGGAGGGTGCAACGAATTCCGTGCGGATCAGGAATTTTATTTGGAGATCTAGAAAAATAGCATATCCTGGTATTGTCCTTTACTGGAGTTGGGATTATTTACAGGTGAAGTATGGGGCTTCACAAATCAAGTAGTGAGACATCATGGACTAGTAATTAGAGATCTGTAGTCCAACCCTTGCGCAAAATAAGGAAGACTAAGATTTTATAGAGCTTGAGGCATGACCAAACCTTGTTGTATTGGATCACAGGGCTGTAGGATTATATAATCCACTCCTCCGCTGCTTCCCCTGTTCTCAGAACGAAGCTCTCAGCTTTGTCTAACATGGCCAGGCCTCAGAAGCGGTTTCGCGGCGTCCGGCAGAGGCACTGGGGCTCCTGGGTCTCTGAAATCCGTCATCCTCTCCTGTAACTACTTGTCTATTCTTGAGGATCGAGATCTTCGATGGGTCTAAGCAATGTTGTATTCTATATTTTAGGAAGACGAGGATATGGCTGGGCACATTCGAAACGGCTTACGATGCCGCCAGAGCCTACGACGAAGCAGCAAGACTCATGTGCGGGGCGATGGCGAAGACCAACTTCTCTCATGGCCCGAACGGCTCCTCGCCGGTCAAGTGCAAGTACCTGTCAGCAACCCTCCACGCCAGGCTGCATCGCTTCAACTTACAGTCTGTCCAAGCAGCGCAGCCTACCGACTCCGGTATGCCGCTGCGGAAGCCCTCTTCCCCGTCGGTCTCCGTTGCAATCAGCAGATCGCCATCGGAGGTGAACCCGGCGTTGGTGGGGGAGAACGTGGAGGTTAGTTGCCTAGAGGAGTGTCACGTAGAACAGATGATTGAGGAGCTGCTGGATTCCAACCTTTCCATGGAACTCTGCTTCACGGCTCTGTAGTCACTGCTGTTATTTTACTATCCAGAGAGTGAACCAAAGATTCTATTGTTTCCAGCATTGGATTCATGGATCTAAAATGTATATGTTCCATATATATTCGAATAACAAAAGATCTTGTTGGAAAATTGAGAAATTGTTCAGCAAGAGAAAAATTGGGTACAGAGACGAAGCATGATTATTCGTCCACCTATAATTGTCATTCTACTTACCAAAGTTGGTGTCGTCAGAATACAGAAAGCATTAGATGATTGGAACAGATTGGCGCTATGGTACCTGTTGATGCACCATGTGCCTGAACATGCATTCCTGTAATCCTGTTCTAGTTTACTGTCTGAAAATGAAACATTGGAAGCCCATGATTCTACATGCCTTGCACTAATTCTTAGGAACAATGGTGAGGCCACAAGAACTCTTGTTCATGGAAGTGCAATGGCGAGGCCACAAGGACTCTGTTTTGTATATTCAGTAAAATAGGTATTCCAAGGAGTCAATTAAAAATAATAGGTGATGAAAACTGATTCTTTTAAAAAATAAATCATTAGTATATTATTGCATTATTTTAATGGTTAAAAATTATTTGTATGCCGGAGAAGACCTGTGGTTAATTCAGCAAAATGTGATTATGTTGATCCTGTGCCACCTAATTCATCCCCCCAGATTATATAAAAGAATGTAAATTAAAATATATTTAAATTCAAAGTGTATGATATCCTTCATCCACTACAAATGGCGGCATCCCAAATTTGCCCCGGTAATGATACGACGGGTACTCTCTAATGAATAATTAAAGAATTTCATTTAAAGTTCAAATTTTAACTCCTTTGAGTATTTTTTTTATTTATCACCGATAGAAAATTTTTATAAAACTAGACCGATATCTTTATGATTAATCGGTTAAAAAACTGTATTAAATTGTCAACCATGCAAAACAAAATATATAGAAATCAATTTTCATTTCACAAGATAACATCTAGAGGCAAGAAATATTCATCTATTTTCATCGTCACCTCTAATAAGTTAATAGGCGTCTTTACTAAGCCACTAGAGCGAGGTTCCTCGTCTACACATGCTAAACTCCAAGTTCAATATGATCAAATATAATCTATATATTAAGTTTGAACCCTTGAGGGGCATGAAGAAGACTTAATCCAAGAATAAAAGAGGGACTAATTAAATGATGAAACAATGTAAATGGAGTGCAACTATCTTATAAACCTAGGCTATTTATTAAGTTTGAATCTTTGAGGGACCCAAAGAAGACTCAATAGGATAAGGGTTCAAATCTCCGTCAAAGAAAAAAATTAAAGTGACAGATTACACTTTTTACTGTCATAGATTATTTATTCTAATTGGAGAGCAAATAAATCTATTATGCCATATACTTTTGGTATGCATATGTGCTCTCTGTTGGTTTAGCAAAATATTATATAGGTGTAATTATTTAACTATAGATATATAGAATTTTAAAAGACATTAGATTTTAACATATTTAGCAAATATTATATTATATTTTTAAAAATAGATAAAATTGTACTAAATTTGTATATTAACTTTAAAATTAAGGATCATTTTTAAAAAAAAAAAATAGACAGAACAAATTATAAACCCCCAAAAGCGTTCCCTTCAACTAAACTAGAAACAATATCTTGACATTTATGCCACACTAATTCTTTAATTCACATAAACATCCATTTCCTTCCCCCTAAAACTGAACTGAATACTAGCGTGTGCATTTTAAGCAGGGGGGTTCTGCAACATTCTCCCTGAAATTGCTGCGGCGAGTGCAGTCTTGAAATCGGGATCTTTTGTCAACGACGAGGCCATTTGCTCCACCAGGCCTCGCTGGACCCCGGGCGACGTCGAGCCGATCCGTCGGTTGGACTTCTCGACATCAGGCCAAGATTCCTGCTGCGTTAGGTCGAGTGTGATCGTTGGGCACGAGGCCTTGATGGAAACCAAGCATGGCAGTGATCCACTCTGCATCGGGCCAACAATTCCTTGTGAGAACTGCCCATGGTTATGCTCACCTTCATAGGTTGCTACCAAAACAGATCGATCTGCTGCATCTCTCTGCACCTGATCCAGGCATGAATCCAAATTATCCAAAGGAAGTGGGTGTTTTTGTTATCTAACGTTTGGTTATAGTTGAGATTACCTTTTTCTTCACAGGACATGTGGGTGAAAATGAGCATCTGTAATAGGCTCTTGGAGATGGATTGTCTCTCGTTACCTTCTGCCCATATTTTCTCCATTGATACCCATCTTTCACCACCTTTTTTTTTTTATCAACAGCAATAAAACAGTTTAAAAGAGAGTATCTATAAGAATGAAAGAATTCATCAGGTTTGGCTTTGGAGCTAGCTTACCAGGCTCAAGTCTGATGGATCAGTTTGCACATACACTTTGGAGACCTTTAGCCTGGGATCTTCTCTCAATCTCTTGAACGAGTCATATTCTTTGCTTGAATTGCTGCTAATTTGGTTGACAAATCCGTGATCAAGTTTTTCTGAAACATGTTGGTTAAAACTGATAATCTCCTGCCCAGTCTTCCTCTTCCTCGAAGGAGATATTGCCTCTGGCTCCTTTGAAGGAGATACCAGAGTTAAGAACTGACTGCAGAGAGCAGCGTAGTTAGCCTGCATGATGCTGACCATCTCGGTGAGCACTTTATTCTCCTTGCTTATTCGATCCAGCTTGGCTTCGACTGCACCAACCTTTAATACAGCACTCCAAAGTTATGCCTAGCTGCTCTAAAAATATACGAACTTGTGCACAATTAACCAACTCACCTCGTGATCAATTGTCGAAACACTTCGCTCATGATACTTCGGAAGAGTCTGCAACTCTTTCTGCCAGACGCGATCACTCAGCGGATTATGATCGGGGAGCCCGCGAAGGCCGATGCTCAGGTCGACGTTGAGAGACGAATCGCTAATCTGAGCCGACGAGTCCATCTACAAGGAGTATTAAGATGTGAGGAACACACAAGCTAAGGGCGTTGCTTGCGCATTTATGTGAGAATGATTCAGCGAGCTAGAGAAGATGAAACAAGTGAGGAAAATATATAACTGGATGGGAAACTGACATCAATAGCAGGACATCAGCATTCAAATCAGTAATTCCACACTCGCTGAGAACCAAAGAATGAGACAGAAAGTCTTCCACCAAGTTGATGTTAATGAGAAATGGAGAAAATTGGAATGCCAACTCATCAAACAATGAGTGGTCTAAAAATGTGGGCACTTGGGGGCAAAACAATCCGAAGACAAATTGACCAATCTTCCGAGTCTTTAATTCTTTTAGCTAGGTTTTGGAATTTAGACTTGTCTCATAGTGAATCATGAAGCGTCGTCATATTCCTCAGCCTGATAACGACAACCAGTTGAAGAAAACTAGTAGGAGAAAGTGGATTTCGTTGATTGCTTCAATTCTTATAAAACAAAATATTAATGACTCTTATTGCCTTAATCTGTGATAGAATTTTATATGTAATTTGGTGAGTGTTTTCTTCTTCTCTTAACAGGTGTTAAGAGAAATGAAGTTTGCTAATGAAATAACGCGTCTAGCAATCCTCACAATCTGCTTTGTACGACGGGCTGTTCAAGATGAGATCGGCCATTACAAAAGTCTAAAATACATATAAAAAAATGTTTGGAATCAAAATGTGGTCGTTCTTCGTCTGGACCACAAACCGAAAAAATTGACTAAGGAATTCAATAAATCATAGTGCATGGAAGACTTTAAAATGTCGTGTCAAGGGCAAATTTTGCTTTGTTCTCAGGGTCAATTTAAAAATATTTTTTAGAATTTTAATATTTGATTAAAATTGAGCACAATTTTTTTTCCATCTTAATTAGATGTACTAGATTTTCTTAAATAGTACTCAATTGGATGAAAAATATATTAGATTTTCTTTAAATGGTGTTGAATTTTGGAGAATTATATTAAATAGGAAAAAAGTCATGCTCAATTTAATAGAAAATATACTCAATTCTAGCGTAAAGTACTGAATTTAACAAGAAGTATATTCGTTTTTAGACTTTTTGTACCTAAAAAATATGAGGGACAATTTTGATAGAAAATATACTCGATTCTAGTATAAAACGTTGACTTTAAAAAGAATTATACTCATTTTTGGACTTTTTGTACCTAAAAAATCTTAGGACCAATTATGTAATAATATTTGCATGAGGGAATTGAAGCAAATAAAACTTTGCATGAAGGGAGTGGAAACAAAGTTTTTTGTGATTGGGGACTGCACGCAAAGTTAAAATTATGATTGAGGATTTTTTTTCTCTAATTTAATGGTATGGCAGATGTTTTTTTTTCAGTTTTTAAGACAGTTAAAGATTATGGATATTTTTTTAAAATGAACGGTTGACTTAATTGGAGCGCTTTCTAATTTATTTGTAGTCGATGGTAAACTTTTATAGGATTATATTAGACCGGTCAACTCCAAGATTAGTCGAAGCAAGCTGAATACTTAATATCAACAAAAAAAAATTCTAATTGCACCCCCACATGTGTATTAGTGAAGTATTCGGAAGAACATATAAGAGAATCATAGCTCGAATTCGGTCCTGGTCTACTCTCATATCAAACTCAACATGGTCCTAGTCTCTAGGAGCAGACTAAGACCAAGTTAGGCCTGGTCTCTCCATACCAAGCTCGCAGTGTTCCTTAATCAGAACCATGATTTGACACTCTATCTACCTTCCTCTCACTCAATCCTACCGGATGGGTGCTTGTTTATAGAAATTCAAATAGATTATAATCATTAGTGGATTTCGATCAAATACATTAATTGACCTAGAGAGCTCAGATTGTACTCATTTCAGATCCTATGGATTTCAGATGAAACATCGTCGGAATCAGAAGTTGAGGCCTTCTCTGGACTTGCATTAATGGCAAGTCATCAAGAAAATGAACACGAAGTAAGCTCTTCCAAAATAAGCGTCGAGAGCATCGATGAAGGGGGAGCTACATCGGAAGAAAGCAGCAGTTCAAGGGGACCTATGGACAACGAGATCGATAAGATAAGTCAGGTACGATCTCTACCTCCCGATAAATTATTCAAGTGTGTTAGATTATTGTCAAAGGATTATTGTAAGCTAGAAAAAGAAAACCAAGAGTTAAAATTAATTCTAGCCAAATCTTGTCCGTTAGAAGAATTTGACAAAATAAAATTAGAAAATGATAATTTGTCAAAAGAAATAAAGAACTTGAAAAATCATACATGCGCATATAATGCAAGTATTAGAAAATTTAATGGTCTAAATTGGTACCTTAATTACCACAAGGGACAAATTAAAAAAATTTCTCAGAAATATATTCCTAAAAGATTTTTAATCACCCCAGTTGGAAGGAACCTATATTGGGTTCCAAAATCATTCTTGGATTAAAACTTTAAAGTTAGGGCTTTCAGAGAGTAGATTAAATGTTTGATTTCCTTAAGAGGCTTTGTCTAGCCGTCATAGTCTGGAAGTCAATTAATGAAATAAAATATTGGACCCCGTGGTTGTTTTGATGTGATCAACCAAGTTTAGGTTATGTCCTGTTTGTCTAATTCCTGTGTCTAAGTGTGCAGGAGCTTAGGAGCGCAAGAAGTCGAGTGGAAGACACAGCTAGCGAGAAGGACGGCACGAGAAGGGAGCCGACAGGCTCGGTGCGTCCGAAGGACGAAAGAGCTGCGGAAGAGTACACCGGTGGGCGAGAAGAATGTGCACGGCGTTCGAGGGACATAAAGCCGGGACGGAAGACTGCTCGAGGAGAAGGTCGGGAATTGGGTTCGGGTGAGCCTTATTCCGGTTGGCCGGAATCACCCAAACTCATGAAGCTTCGGAAGTCAAAAGCAAGGAGAAAGCAAGCTTGAAACAAAGCTTAAGGCGCCTCAAGCTAGTATTAGAGGCGCCTCAATCAAACATTGGAGGCGCCTCTGTTAGAGTGTATACTAAAAGCCTAGCTTTTGGTATAAACATTTATCTAGAAATAAGAATCACATTGGTCAAATGTCTACATTTATGATAAATGTAGTTGTTCAATTAATTTATATTGTAGATAACATGGTGTGTGGTGTCACACACAGAGGATCATGTTATCAGTACCTTATAAATTATAAACAGTAGCTCACGACCATAATGGAAAGGAACAAACCATTGGAAAGTCGTAGTGTAATTAGGTATTAGTTTATCTTAACTATATAATTACACTAGTACACTTAGAGTGTATTGAGTAGGACCATTTGAGGTGTTCCTTTTGTACTGACTTTATGAAGGAACAAAGACCTCAGTTATTATGGAAGTGTGTGCTCTTAATTCTAATATAATAACAAGCACATATATTTGATATTTATTTCTTTAATTTATCAATGGGTGAGATTTAGTTCGATAAATCAATAAGCCCGATAAGTTGGGAAATGATATCACTTATAGTGTGTGTTGTTGATTATAGAAGGAAACTATGTCCTAGTGATCTAGGTTGAGAATATCCCCAAGAGGAGCTCATAAGGATTGTCATGTTAAACCCTGCAGGTGGACTTAGTCCGACATGACGATGAAGTTGAGTGGTACTACTCTTGGAGCTAGATATTAATTAAGTGAGTTGTCAGTAACTTACTTAATTAGTGGACATTTGTTATCTTAAACACAGGGAGACTAACACACTCATAATAAGAAGGAGCCCAAAATGTAATTTGGGATTGGTGCGGTAGTTCAATAATAGTTCTTTAGTGGAATGAATTATTATTGATGAAATTAAGTTGTGTGTTCGGGGCAAACACGGGATGCTTAATTTCATCGGGAGACCAAAACCAATTCCTCCTCTCGGTCCCTATCGTAGCCTCTAGTATATAGAGATTTATACCCACCGCATACCCACCTTCTTACCCATCCAATGGGGCCGGCCAAGCTAGCTTGGAACCCAAGCTAGGGCCGGCCAAGATCAAGTGGATGAGTCATGTAGGTGGCCGGCCAAAGCTTGGGTCCCAAGCTTAGGTGGCCGACCACTAGAATATTTAAAAGGATTTTTTATTTCTTATGTGGATATCATGATTTTAAAAGAGAGTTTAAAAATTAAAAATTTCCTTTTATAGCTTTCTACAAAAGATTAAGAGAAGAGATTAATCTCTTTCCTTATTTGTAGTTTAAAAGGATGGTTTTAATTTTTGGTAAAAACTTTCCTTATTTGTAAATCATCTACATGTTTAAAAGAGAGTTTAAAATTTGAAATCTTTCCTTATTTGTTGATTAAAGGAGGATTTTAAATTTTAAGAAAACTTTCCTTTTTAACCATGTTCATGATTTAAAAGAAAGTTTAAAAATTAATAATTCTCTTTTATTAGTTTCTACAAAAGATTGAGAAAAGATTTGATATCTTTCCTTATTTGTAGATTAAAAGAGATTTTAATTTTTAGAGATAACTTTCTTTTTATCCACATGTTTAAAAGAAAGATTTTAATTTATTAAATTTCCTTTTTATAAACCAATCATGAAAGGATTAAATTATTGGAGAAATTTTATAAATTTCTGGAGACAAATTAGGAAGTTTTAATTAATTAAAACTCTCCTTGTTTGTAGCTTTGGTGTGGCCGGCCAAATAAAATTGAGAAAGAAAATTGTTTTTAATTAAATAATTTTTCCTTTTCAATGGAAAAAGAATTAAGGAAATTTTTATTAAATTTTCCTTATTCGCCAGGATCAAGGATTATAAAAGAGGGGGTAGAGGAGGCTTCAAAGCTAACGACTCTATTCTATTTTTCTCCCTCTTTTTTCCTTGGTGGTGTGGCCGGCCCTATTTCTCTCCTCTCCTCTTGTTGGTCGAAACTTACCTCTTGGTGGAGCTTTTGTTAGTGGCCGGATCAAGGAAGGAGAAGAAGGAGAGAAAGCAAGCCTCGTTTCTAGCATCCCTTGGAGCATGGTGATGGTGGCCGAACCTCTTCATCCTAGAAGATGTTTTGATGGCCGAAACTTGCAAGGAAGAAGAAGGTGATTGGTGGTTTCTCATCTCGGAAGATCGTTGCTCACACAACGTCCGAGGTAAGAAGAGGAATACGGTAGAAGATCAAGAGGTTTTTCTAAAAGGTATAACTAGTATTTTTCTTTCCGCATCATACTAGTTATTTTTGGAAATAATACTAAATACAAGAGGCATACGATTCTAGAGTTTCGAATTTGTTTTCGATATAGTGTTCTTTTGTTTTTATTTCCCTTGTGATTTGATTGTTCTTTTCGGTTAACCTAAAGTTATTTTAGGAAATTAAATATTATCTTTCCATAAAAGGTTTTGTCTAGTCGGTGGTGGTTGCTCCCATATCCAAGAAGGCCATGTGCCTCGCCACGTCGAACCAATTATGGAAATTAATATTTAATGGAATTAATAACTTAAGGAGATTTGGGTCGAACGTGTTAAGTTCCGCAGGAGATCCAAGTCAAAACATAAAAGAACAAATAGATTAAGTTTTGGATCAAACGTGTTAAGTTCCGCAGGCGATCCAAAATTTAATTTAAAAGAACACATGGTAGCTAGGAAAAGGTTCAGACCTTTGTACAAAATTTTTGTACAGTGGAACCTCTAGGTTTTCCGAGTAGCAACCAACAATTGGTATCAGAGCTAGGGTTTTGCCTCTGTGTATTTGGTATTAGTTTAATTATGCACATGTCATACATAATTTAGGCAGGATAATAGTAGGATGTGCTAACTTTATGGATGCAGGATCCAACTATTATGGCTTATAGTTATTATGTGTGTGATTGGACCCTTGGACATGTCAAGGGCATTTTATTGTGTGTGCATGATTGTATTATAAAATACAGCAGGAGCTGTATTTAGTTTTATTAGGATTTTATTTTTGATCTAGATACATGTACATTCCTTTTATGGAATATAGGATCAAAAATGTAAAATTCTATTTATGTCGCGGATCGAATCTTGCAAAGCGTGGAACCTTCTGAGGACCAGAGGCGCAGCGGAACTAGGAGCAAGATAGATGCGACAGCTAGACCCGGTGGCGGTGGCCAAATATGGCAGCAGCTTGGGATGACATCACACGAAGGACAACTAGAGATAAAAGCCATAATAGTTGAAAATTAGATTTTCTATTTAATGCTTTTATATTGTGCTGTGTGTGTATGTTGGTTTACATATTTAGTAGGCTAGCATATTTAAAATTCCTCATTTATAAATAACTAAGTGGGAGAGGGATTTTTAAGTAAATCCCATGGTCTCCATTACTGGTTTGTAAGTGATGCAAACAAGCTTGCGCGTTGGCTCTGAGTGCCTTCCTCCATAACGGATGAGCTTGTTTGTGGATCACTAGAACAGACTTCCATTTTTGGATGACTATAGGAAGTTAATTAAGAGCGTGTGATCTTCCCCAACGGAAGGGGCATAATCTTATTAATGGACTTAGTGTCAAGTAATGGTATACACTTAGACACATTTAATAGTATCCTCCCCATCGGAGTCACTGCTATTATTTGTGTGACCAAATGATACCAACTATTAATTTTATTTGTCAAAAAGATAGGTTGACAAGATAATAAAGTTAATGGGTTAAAACCCTCCTTTTACAAATGTTGAATTTGTATACATCCACACTAACGTGGCATGCAAAATTCACGGTGTTTGAGGTGTTGGTGAATTTAAATAATATTGTTTGAGGAATCAATATTTTTTAAATTCAAAAGTTTTTGACCAAATATTTGATCAAAGACAGATCAACTATTAATTTTATTCGTCATAAAGTAAAGTTGACAAGATAATAAAATTAATGGATAAAATCTCCTCTTTGATTTTGTATACGTCCACACTAACGTGGCATACAAAATTCATGGGGATTTTTAAGAAGTTGATCTTGACCAAATATTTTTTGTGATTCTTAGGATTTAAATATTTGTCAATCCCCTAGTAGTCATACTATAGAAAAGACTTAGTAGTCCCAATTGTAATGATTGGAAATAGGACTTGGACATTAAGGTAGACTGTCTTCTAAGAACTAAGAACAATTTAGGTGTATTTAATTCATTAGTTGAAACATGTCTAGTGGTGTTATCTACCAGAACCTGGAGTGTAGATACAAGATGCCATTAATCATGTCTGCAATTCATTGCAGGGTTCCAAGAAACCCGACAACTAAATGAAAGGTAAATCACCGTCCACATGGACACTACTGTAAAAATGGTAGCTGTTGCAGTGGGAGATGTTTATCTTTTGATAAGAATAAAACATGGATTTTTGAGTAATTGTCTTTACGCACCAAGTTTAGAAAGAACTAGTTTTTCAGTTTCTAAACTATTCAAAGAACTTGATATTCTGCCTCTTTTAATAACAAAGTTGTTATTAAAAAAAAAAAGAGGGAAGTTATCTGTTCTGGTACGTTGGTTGGCAATTTATAAATCCAATAACTCTCACGATGCAACAAATGGAAATTAGTAACACATCTTCTAACTTTAAGAGAAAGTAACCTTCGGAAATGAACCAATTATATCTTTGGCATCTAAGGCTAGGTTATATTAACTTGAGTATGATTCATTGGTAGCTGATGAACTTTTGGGTTCATTAGTAGTGAAAATCTTTCCAACCTACGAGTCTTACTTGGAAGGAAAAATAACCAAGAAGCTTTCAAGTCTAAGGGGTATGGAGTCAAAGATATGTTGAAATTGGTTCATTCTGATTTGTGTGATCCTATGACTATCCAGACAAGAGGTAGTATTGAATATTTCGTCTATTTTATAGACAACTATTCAAGATACAAATAAATTTACTTAATGTACCGCAAGACTAAGTACTTTGATTAGTTCAAAGAGTACTAGGCTGATGTGGAGAAACGATAAAGTAAAAAGACACTATGGTGAGATCATAGTGGCAAGTACCTCTTGGGAGAATTTAGGAGTCACTTATCAGAAGTAGGGATTCAATCCAAACTAACTGCACCTGGTACACCTCTACAGAATGGTGTAGTAGAAAGAAGGTATAGGACTCTTATGGAAATAAGTAGATTGATGATGAGTTATTTTACCAAATTCATTTTAAGGATATACTCTGGAAACGGAAGTGAACATAGTACCTTCCAAAGTCAGAACTCTCTACTCATATAGAATTGCTGAATAGGCGTAAACCTATTTTGAAGCATATTCGGATTTGGGTAGTCCAGCACATATGCTGAAGAGAGACAATGATAAGTTGGACAGGAATTCACTTGTTTGTGCGTTATCCTAGAGAAATGAAAGTAGGTTTATAGTCTTAAAAATCAGAAGGTCATTGTTAGCATCAATGACCGATTTTTAGAAAAGGACTATGTAATAAACCGTGTGCCCATAAGAAAATTTGTTCTTAAGGAAATAATAAAAGACATGTCTAATCTAGTACCAATTGTACAAGATGAGATACCACAAGGAAACTGCAACACGTATCACAAATGATACACAATTACAGAAAGTGCCTTGTCGTAGTGGGAGGGTTGTTAGGCAACCTAAAAAGATTCATGTTTTGGGAGAGTTTTTGGACTCGATCCCTGGAGGACATGAACCTGATCTCCGGACATATGACGAAGCACTCCAAGATAAAGATGCAATATCTTGGCAAAGAGTAATGAATAACAGAATTAGAATATATGTATTCTAATAAAATCTGGAAGCTTGTAGAATCACCAAATGGTGTAAAAGCCGTTGGGTGTAAAAAGGTCTATAATAGGGAAAGAGGGATAGACAGGAAGGTAGTAACTTTCAAAGCAAGGCTTGATGAAAAAGGAAACTTTTTCACTGGTAGCCATGCTTAACTCTATCCGGATTCTTTTATCTATTTGGCAAGTGGATGTCAAGACAGCATTCCTTAATGGAAGTCTTGAAGAAAGCATCCATATAAAGCAACCAGAAGGGTTCATTGCAAAGGGCTAAGAGCATCTTGTGTGCAAGCTCAATCAGTCTATGGACTGAGGTAAAGCTTCAAGGTCTTAGAACATCCGGTTTATCAAAGTCTATGAATTTAGTAACCGGATAAGTCTTGTGTATACAAAAGGTGTGATGGAAGTGTGGTGGTATTTCTTGTACTATACGTAGATAACATTTTTGGTAGTTGGAAACAATATCAAAATGTTGTCAGAAGTAAGGGTATGGTTGTCCAAATAATTCGATATAAAGGACTTGGGAGAATGTATATATTCTTGAGATCAAAGTAATAAGTGATCACAAGAAAAGAATATTTTACTTATCCCAAGTTTCATATATCAGAAAAATCCTTGCTCGTTTTAAGCATGTAAAACTCCAAGAAAGGTTTCTTAACTTTTTAGGATGGAGTAACTTTATCTAAAGATATGTCTCTGTAGACATCAAAGGAGATAAAGGAAATAAAGGCAGTTCTTTATGCTTCAGCTGTCGGAAGCCTAATGTATGCTATGCACGAGATCAAAAATCTGTTTTGCCAAGGGCATAGTTAGCAGATATCAAAGTAACCCTGGACAAGGACAGTGGATTGCAGTAAAGCATATATTAAAGTACCTTAGAGGCACTAGAGAATATATGCTAGCTTACAAGGCAGTTAATTTGGTCCTTGTGGGTTGCATGGATTTTAACTTCCAATCGGATAGGGACAATAATAAGTCAACCTCGGAGTTTTGTGTTTACTTTAGGAGCTAAAGTCATAACTATGGAAGAGTGATAAGCATAGGTGTTCTTCTGAACTCCACCATAGAAGTTTAGTATATGGCAAGCCTCTGAGGTAGCCATAAAAGCTGAATGACTCAATAACCACAAGATAGACTTAGATATGATTTCTGGTTTGTCCAAAGATTATTACAATTTATTGTAATAATATTGGTGCAGTAGCAAACTCGAAGAAACCATAAGTCTATAAAGGCAAGTAAACACAATAGAGCGCAAGTACCACCCAATACGAGAAATCGTATAAACGAGGAGAAGTTGTTGCTGCCTAGAATGCATCAGATGATGACCTATAGATCTTTTCACTAAGGTCCTTAAGGCGAGAGCTTTTGATGGACATGTTGAAGGGTTGGGAATCAGATGTATGGCAGCAGATATGGCAACTTAGTCTTTTAGTATAAGTGGGAGATTGTTAGAGTGTATACTAAAAGCCTAGCTTTTGGTATAAACATTTATCTAGAAATAAGAATCACATTGGTCAAATGTCTACATTTATGATAAATGTAGTTGTTCAATTAATTTATATTGTAGATAACATGGTGTGTGGTGTCACACACAGAGGATCATGTTATCAGTACCTTATAAATTATAAACAGTAGCTCACGACCATAATGGAAAGGAACAAACCATTGGAAAGTCGTAGTGTAATTAGGTATTAGTTTATCTTAACTATATAATTACACTAGTACACTTAGAGTGTATTGAGTAGGACCATTTGAGGTCGTTCCTTTTGTACTGACTTTATGAAGGAACAAAGACCTCAGTTATTATGGAAGTGTGTGCTCTTAATTCTAATATAATAACAAGCACATATATTTGATATTTATTTCTTTAATTTATCAATGGGTGAGATTTAGTTCGATAAATCAATAAGCCCGATAAGTTGGGAAATGATATCACTTATAGTGTGTGTTGTTGATTATAGAAGGAAACTATGTCCTAGTGATCTAGGTTGAGAATATCCCCAAGAGGAGCTCATAAGGATTGTCATGTTAAATCCTGCAGGTGGACTTAGTCCGACATGACGATAAGGTTGAGCGGTACTACTCTTGGACTAAGATATTAATTAAGTGAGTTGTCAGTAACTCATTTAATTAATGGACATTTATTATCTTAAACACAGGGAGACTATCACACTCATAATAAGAAGGAGCCCAAAATGTAATTTGGGATTGGTGTGGTAGTTCAATAATAGTTCTTTAGTGGAATGAATTATTATTGATGAAATTAAGTTGTGTGTTCGGGGCGAACACGGGATGCTTAATTTCATCGGGAGACCAAAATCAATTCCTCCTCTCGGTCCCTATCGTAGCCTCTAGTATATAGAGATTTATACCCATCGCATACCCACCTTCTTACCCATCCAATGGGGCCAAGCTAGCTTGGAACCCAAGCTAGGGCCGCCAAGACCAAGTGGATGAGCCATGGTGGCCGGCCAAAGCTTGGGTCCCAAGCTTAGGTGGCCGACCACTAGAATATTTAAAAGGATTTTTTTTAAAATTATTTCTTATGTGGATATCATGATTTTAAAAGAGAGTTTAAAAATTAAAAATTTCCTTTTATAGCTTTCTACAAAAGATTAAGAGAAGAGATTAATCTCTTTCCTTATTTGTAGTTTAAAAGGATGGTTTTAATTTTTTGTAAAAACTTTCCTTATTTGTAAATCATCTACATGTTTAAAAGAGAGTTTAAAATTTGAAATCTTTCCTTATTTGTTGATTAAAGGAGGATTTTAAATTTTAAGAAAACTTTCCTTTTTAACCATGTTCATGATTTAAAAGAAAGTTTAAAAAATTAATAATTCTCTTTTATTAGTTTCTACAAAAGATTGAGAAAAGATTTGATATCTTTCCTTATTTGTAGATTAAAAGAGATTTTAATTTTTAGAGATAACTTTCTTTTTATCCACATGTTTAAAAGAAAGATTTTAATTTATTAAATTTCCTTTTTATAAACCAATCATGAAGGGATTAAATTATTGGAGAAATTTTATAAATTTCTGGAGACAAATTAGGAAGTTTTAATTAATTAAAACTCTCCTTGTTTGTAGCTATGGTGTGGCCGACCAAATAAAATTGAGAAAGAAAATTGTTTTTAATTAAATAATTTTTCCTTTTCAATGGAAAAAGAATTAAGGAAATTTTTTATTAAATTTTCCTTATTCGCCAGGAGCAAGGATTATAAAAGAGGGGGTAGAGGAGGCTTCAAAGCTAACGACTCTATTATATTTTTCTCCCTCTTTTTTCCTTGGTGGTGTGGCCGACCCTATTTCTCTCCTCTCCTCTTGTTGGTCGAAACTTACCTCTTGGTGGAGCTTTTGTTAGTGGCCGGATCAAGGAAGGAGAAGAAGGAGAGAAAGCAAGCCTCGTTTCTAGCATCCCTTGGAGCATGGTGATGGTGGCCGAACCTCTTCATCCTAGAAGATGTTTTGATGGCTGAAACTTGCAAGGAAGAAGAAGGTGATTGGTGGTTTCTCATCTCGGAAGATCGTTGCCCACACAACGTCCGAGGTTAGAAGAGGAATACGGTAGAAGATCAAGAGGTTTTTCTAAAAGGTATAACTAGTATTTTTCTTTCCGCATCATACTAGTTATTTTTGGAAATAATACTAAATACAAGAGGCATACGATTCTAGAGTTTCGAATTTGTTTTCGATATAGTGTTCTTTTGTTTTTATTTCCCTTATGATTTGATTGTTCTTTTCGGTTAACCTAAAGTTATTTTAGGAAATTAAATATTATCTTTCCATAAAAGGTTTTGTCTAGTCGGTGGTGGTTGCTCCCATATCCAAGAAGGCCATGTGTCTCGCCACGTCAGTACTGGGAACCAATTATGGAAATTAATATTTAATGGAATTAATAACTTAAGGAGATTTGGGTCGAACGTGTTAAGTTCCGCAGGAGATCCAAGTCAAAACATAAAAGAACAAATAGATTAAGTTTTGGATCAAACGTGTTAAGTTCCGCAGGCGATCCAAAATTTAATTTAAAAGAACACATGGTAGCTAGGAAAAGGTTCAGACCTTTGTACAAAATTTTTGTACAGTGGAACCTCTAGGTTTTCCGAGTAGCAACCAACAGCCTCCACATTGGAGGTGCCTTTAATCTTGTTTAAGGCGCCTCCGACTGGTGAAAGATGACCGTTTGAGCGCGGATAGAGTTTTATCCGCTTGACTTGGTTAGAGGCGTCTTGAATCTTGTTGGAGGTGCCTTGGACCTTCGAGATAGGATTTCCAGGAGCTATTTAAAGGCCCCTGGAGTTAGGAAATATTCATCAATTGTTCGATCAACTCTGTATTCATTCCTAGCAATAGTTCTGAGTTGTTAGAGTGTTAAAGACTTCTCCGCCTTCAGTAAAGGAGACTTTTTCTAGTGCGCTTGTTGGTTAGTCCTAGGAAAATCGTACCGGTTCCACTGTACAAAAATTTTGTACAAGTGTCGAACCTTTCCTTAAATAACCTATTATGTTCTTTAGAAGTTAAATTAGGAATCGCAGACGGAACTTAACATCATTAATTCCAAATTTAACTTATCTGTTCTTGATGGTTTAGATTTGGATCGCAAGCGGAACTTAACACTATTGATCCAAATCCACATATGTTATTAATTCCATTAAATATTAATTTCCAAAATTGGCTTCCAGGACTACATGGTGAGGCACATGGCCTTCTTGGGTATGGGAGCATCCACCACCGCCTAGACAAAGTCTTTTAAGGAAAGCTAATATTTAATTTCCTTAAATAACTCTAGGTTAACCAAAAAGAACAATCGAATCACAAATTCAAAAAAAAAAAAAGAAACACAAATTCGAAACAAATCCAAAAACTCTAGAATCATATGCCTCTTGTGTTTGGTATTTCCAAAAATAACTACACAAAGAAAACTAGTATGATGCGGAAAACAATTACTAGTTATACCTTCTTTGTAAGCAAATAACCTCTTAATCTTCTACCGTATTCCTCTTCTTATCCCGGACGTTGTGTGGGCAACGATCTACTGAGATGAGAATCCACCTAAGCCACCTTCTTCTCCAAGCAAGATTCGGCCACCACAATTCTCCAAGAGAAGTAGAGGTCCGGCCACCACCACCAAGCTCCAAGGGATGCAAGAAACAAAACCTTCTTTCTCTCCTTCTTCTTCTTCCTCAAGTAAAATCCGGCCACCAATCAAGCTCCTAGAGAAGTTGCCGCCAACCACAAGAAGAAGAGAATAGGGAGAAGCTAGGGCCGACCACTAAGGAGGAAAAGAGAGAAAGAATAGAATAGAGTCGTCAGCCATGAAGGCACCTCTACCCCTTCTTTTATAATCCTTGGTCTTGGCAAATAAGGAAATTTAAATAAAAACTTCCTTAATTCTTTTGTCATGATTAATAAAAATTAATTAATTAAAAAATAATTTTCTTTTCTTAAACATCATGGTCGGCCACTTTAAAGCTATAAACAAGGAGAGTTTTAATTAATTAAAACTTCCTAATTTGTCTCCGGAAATTTATAAAAATTTCTCCAATAATTTTTCCCTTCATGGTGGATTTTAAAAAAAGAAATTTTATAAATTAAAATCATTCTTTTAAACATGTGGATAATTTCTAAAAAGGAAAGTTATCTTTAAAAATTAAAATCTCCTTTCAATCTACAAATAAGGAAAGATATCAAATCTTTTCTTAATATTTTGTAGAAACTTATAAAAGAGATATTTAATTTTTTAAACTCTCTTTTAAATCAAGAACATGGTTAAAAAAGGAAAGTTTTCTTAAAATTAAACTCCACCTTTCAATCTACAAATAAGGAAAGATTTCAAATCTTTTCTTAATCTTTTGTAGAAAGCTATAAAAGGAAAGATTTAAATTTCAAACTCTCTTTTAAAACCATGATATTCACATAAGAAATAATTTTAATAAAATCTCTTTTTATTTTCTAGTGGTCGGTCACCTAAGCTTGGGACCCAAGCTTTGGCCGGCCACCTAAATTTAGCTTCACCATTAGCTTTGGCCGGCCCTAGCTTGGGCTCCAAGCTAGCTTGGCCGACCACCTTAAGGTGTGTAGAAAGGTGGGTATAGGTGGGTATAATTCTCTATATACAAGAGGCTACGATAGGAATCGAGAGGAGGAATTGGTTTTGGTCTCCCAATGAAATTAAGCTTCCCGTGTTCGCCTCGAACACACAACTTAACTTCATCAATAATAATTCATACCACTAAAGAATTATTATTGAACTACCGCACCAATCCCAAATTACATTTTGGGCTCCTTCTTATTATGAGTGTGTTAGTCTCCCTGTGTTTAAGATGTCGGATGTCTACTAATTAATTGAGTTACTAACAACTCATTTTAATTAATATCTCAGTCCAAAAGTAGTACCACTCAACCTTATTGTCATATCGGACTAAGTCCACCTGCAAGGTTTAACATGACAATCTTTATGAGCTCCTCTTGGGGACATTATCAACCTAGATTTCTAGGACACAGTTTCCTTCTATAATCAACAAGACGCACTATAAGTAACATCATTTCTCAACTTATCGGGCATTTTGATTTATCGAGCTAAATCTCACCCTTTGATAAGTCAAAGAAATAAATATTAAATATATATGCTTGTTATTATATTAGGATTAAAAGCACACACTTCCATAATAACTAAGGGCTTGTTCTTTTATTAAATCAGTATAAAAAGAACTTTCCTTAAATGGTCCTGCTCAATACACTTAGAGAGTACTAGTGTAATCTATTAGTCAAGATAAACTAATACCTAATTACACTACGACTATTCCAATGGTTTGTTCCTTTCCATCTTAGTCGTGAGCTACTGTTTATAATTTATAAAGAGCCGATAACACGATCTTCTGTGTGTGACACCACATACTATATTATAAATTAATTGAATATCTACATTTGGTATATATAAATGTAGACACTTGACCAATGTGATTCTTATAAATATTTATACAAAAGCTAGACTTTTAATATACACTCCAACACTTTTCATCGCCCTGGATTAACAACCTTCTTGGTTGTAACCAGGTTAACTGTTGAGTCTCTGTTTTATTTCTGTTTCTTTATTTCAGTTATTTTATTATTGCTATTGCATTTTTGAGTTGAAAGCATGAGGAGGGTATAGTTTTTATTTTTCAGGCAATTCACCCCCCTCTTGCCGACCTCCGCTGCACCAACATAAAATGTTTAATTGACTAACTGATAAAGCATTTAATTATAATTAATGCTTTAAATAGTTACTCAAATATTTTTTTACTTAGAAAAGTGTCTTTGCAAAACTTAAAGTTTCTAAAATTACTGTAAATTTTTTTTAAGAGATATTAAAATTATTTTTCAAAAACTTGATAAGTTTTCTTTCAAAATGTTGGAAAATCAGAATTTTTTTAACTAAAAACTTTCTTTTGAAAAGTTACCCTTAGATTTTTTTTAGGTACCCCATTTTTTATGTGATCAAAGGGGTAGAAGGGAAGATTAAGTCTAGGAGGAGGTAGTTTAAAATTTTTTAAAATTTGTTCTTTTATTGCAAAATTTATTGCTTTTACTTTATGTTGGTTTACCCTAACTTAACTTAGGTTGCTAACATCAAAAAGGGAGAGATTGTTGGTATCCCAAGGTAGTTTTGATGTGATCAAACAAGTTAAGTTAGGTCCTGTTATGTTTAACTCTGTGTCTAAGTGTGTAGGAACTTGAGAGCACAAGAAGTCGAGCAAAAGACCCAGCTAGCGAGAAGGACGGCACGGGAGAGAGTCGATGTGCTTGGTGTGTCTGAGAGACGAGGCGCTGCGGAAGAGTACATGGGCGAACGAGAAGGAGTTGCGCGGTGTTTCTGAGGGACGAGAATTCGGAGCAGAAGCTTATTCGAGAAGGTCGAAAATTGGGTTCGGGTGAGCCCTATTCTGGATGGCTGAAATCACTCAAGTGAGCAGAGCCAGAGCGGAAGACTCGGACCGATGTGAACAGAACCAAAGGAGGAGGAGGTCAAGACCAAAATTCAACAAAGGCCTGATTTTTAGCCCCGGGGTGCCCGGACCAGTCCGGGGCGCCCAGAACAGGTCAGGGTGCCTGGACCAATCCAGGGCGCCCGGAACAGGTCAGGGCCCCCGGAACCATTCCGAGCGCCCAGAACATGATTTTTATCCAAATCGACGTGGCCTTTGATCGTTACGTCGGGGATAAATTTCTATCCCATTCTAGGTTCCTGGAACCCTTCAAAGTGCCCCGAGCAGGGCTATATAAACAGCCCTGCTCCCAAAAGTTAAAAATAACAAGAAATACATAGTAACAACACTTGCGCTTGAGTTGATTTTAGCTTTGTTTTGTGAGCTTTGAATGTTGTAAGAGGTTTCTCCGCCCAGAGGAGATTTTTAGTGCACTTTTCATCTACCTTGGATTAACAACCTCCTCGATTGTAACCAAGTAAATTCTCAGTGCCTCTTTCCTTTTGGTTTCTTTATTTTATTTTATGCAAGTGTTTTAATTAAGTTATAACTTCGAGAAAGGTTGTGTTTGTTTAATTTGTGCAATGGCTATTCACACCCCTCTAGTCGGCCACCAAGGGTCCTAACAATTTGTGCGTTCACCAACAAAAGCTTTGATTGAAGAACTTTGAAGATAGTAGAGCCCATTTTTGATTTTCCCATAAAACACAATAGTATTTGTTCCCTTATCTTTTATAAGATAATTATTATGATGAAACTCAAAAATGATATTATTATCAAGATAAAACTGACGTGTAGAGAGTAAATTTTTAGTGATAGATGGAACATGAAAGACATTGCACATGTGGAAAGTACGATTAGATAAATGCATATATGTGTTTCCAAGATTAGTAATTTACAAACCTGAACCATCGCCTACTTGAACTGTATCTGAGTCATAATATGACATTACGTCTGTAAGGATATTATAATCTGATGTAACATGATGAGTTGCTCCAGTGTCAATATACCAATCAGTAATGAAAACTCTGAATTTTACCAAAAGAAGGCATAGATGAGAGGACCTTAGGATAGACTTGTGAAGCAAGTGATTGTCTTGAAGTTGCAGATCCTCCAATGAAATTTAAGTCAAATTTTCTAGGACCTTGAATACCAAAATGTCCATTTCTAAGACAAATTTGACATTTCACACGAGTATATGACCAATCATATCTTTTAGAACATTGATTTCCAGTATATCCAATGATGTGACAAATTTGGCATTTTTCTGAACTTTATCTTTGGTCATGATGTTGATTATTTGTCATTGCAAAGGTATGGGAAAGAGGGCGGTGTTGTTGAAGAAGATGGAAAAATGATGATCTTCTATGAAAATGGTGAGATTGAAGACACCCCTCATTGTTGCTTGCTACTTTGAAGAAAAGAGGGTACTGTTTGTTGTGCAGTTGTGGCCGAAATTGAGGAAGCTGACAGCAGTGGCCTCCCTTTGAAGGTGTTAGGGTCAAAATGTGATTTGGGGGGGGGGGGGGGGGGGGGGAACAGCTCATCGCGCTTGTTGATGTGCTTCTTCGATGATGTACATTGGAATAAACAGCAAGAAACACACTCACAACGCTAACACTAAAGATTTACTTGGTATCCACCTCAAGAAGAGGTGACTAATCCAAGGATCCACACATGACTCGCTCTCCACTAATGAAATAAACCTTCTCGATTGCAGCCGAAGGCGGAGAAGCCTCGTACAAACCCACACAAGAAAAAATACAACACACGCAAGAAGAAAATACAAAGATACAAAGAAAAATTCTTTCTTCTTGCTTACTTGTTGCTTGTTGTTGCCTTTTGAACCTTGGAAGTGTAACTACACTTATCTCCAAGAGCCTTCAAGAACTGGCTGTGGAAGTGTGGAGAAACTCGTGAGAATCACCGCTGAGATCGTCTGTAGTCGCTGGAGAAGAATGTGCGAAGAAGACGCTCGCCAACGGCTATAACCTGCGCACTGGTCGGATCTCAATCAATTGAATGGCTCTCAATCGATTGGAGAGACTTTAAATCGATCGAATGATCGATTCAGAGCGCCTTTGTGCTCTCTGGAAAACACCTGAATCGATTGCCCGATCGATTCAATCTCTATCGCACGATTTCCAGCTTCCCAATCGATTGACTGATAGGTTAGAGGTTTCAATCGATCAACTGATCGATTCAGAAGCTCACTGTTGACTCAAAAACTCTCCCTGTCACGCCCTAGGTAGTTCCTGCCAGAAGAAATTTTGGCAGCATCTCCCCTGTATGGGTGACAATATGAAACTTCCTACAATGCCCTCAGGGCCACATATACCTCGGCCAACATGGTCAAAACAATAATAGTATATAACAGAACAAATATAAGCAAACACCACCCAGTTTAATCGTGAAACTAAACTAATGCAACGATAAGGAAAACCATCTCTAAAATCCTACTCAATTACACTCATAAAACACAAATCCGATATCCTACTCAACTACACTCGTAAAATATAAATCCAATATCCTACTCAATTACACTCATAAAACACAAAACTCCAGCATACGTTCAAATAAAAACTCATCGACACATAACAAAACGTATAAGATCCAAATGCTAAAAGCTACAAGTCTGAAAACATAGTCTAAATAACATAGACAATAACATAAACCAAAATGTATGAACTCGTCGCGACGCGCGGTGGTGGGGGACTAGCGACTGGAGCCTCCTGAACAACCTCAACCTAAAAATAGTAATAATGGGGTGTGAGTCCAACACTTAGCGGATACCTAGTTGACATGCCTAATAAATAATAACCAACAGTAATAAATATGTGTACAGTCTCCTGGATAGAAAATGCAAAACGGTAAAGGAGTATCTGTACTAACCAGAACCTGGGAATAGGGATATCAAGGCCGTCAGGCCCAGAGTATCATAAATCCTGTATGCATGTCAAACAATGCATCCATCCAATATGCAACATATAAAGTGCAGCAAACACAAGCAATAAATACAAATAATGCATATGATGTCATATCATGTCCTGGTCACCCCTGATGCCAGTCAGCCATCTCACACATGATGGTGAGACCAAGTGGGTAGGGTTGTGACAACCGTGCAGTCTGCCATCACTGCTCCTGAGCGACCGAGTAGGCGGGATGTTGTCGGAGTACACCTATCCTCCTACCCCAAATCATAAGTGGAGGAGCGCAATGCTCTCATCTCCCTGAGCCAATCAGGAGGAGGGATCTCTGCCAGCTACCACGCTGCGTCACACTACCCATGAGCGGACCAACGGACCCAAACAGAGCAACCTGCTGCAACTAGGGCTGTAAACAAGCCGAGTTGAGCCGAGCTTTGGGGTGTTCAAGCTTGTTTGATAAGATAACCGAGCTGAGCCAAGCCGAGCTTAAAATGAATCAAGCTTTTGAAATGAATGTTCAAGCTTGGCTTGGTTTATTTTTTATGAGTTTGAGCTTGTTTGAAGCTTGGCTTGAGCTTGGTTCGTTTAGATGTTATCAAGCTCTCAATTCAAGATTGGCTTGAGCTTGGTTCGAGCTTGGCTTGAGCTTGGTTCGAGCTTGGCTTGAGCTTGGTTTGAGCTTGGCTGGAGCTTGGTTCGTTTAGATGTTATCAAGCTCTCAATTCAAGCTTTTTTTATTATGTGCAACTTTTAATTATTTGATTGGTTATTAAGATTGATAATTTAAATTTATTTATTTATTTTATTTTATTTAATTATTTATTTAGGATATTGAAAAGAGTTTTATTAATAAATATGGTTCGTGAACGTTGTTCATGAACATTGTTCACGAACGTTGTTCATGAACATTATTCACGAACGTTGTTCATGAACATTGTTCACGAACGTTGTTCACGAACGTTAACGAGCTGAACACATATGTGTTCAAGCTTGTTTGTTTAGCTTAACGAGCTGTTCAAGCTTGTTTGTTTAATTAATCTTATGTATATTGAACGAACATAAACAAGCTCTTACCAAGCCGAACACCAAGCTTGTTCACGAACGCTTGGTTCATTTATAGCCCTAGCTGCAACACACCCTACCTGAATAAAAATCACTAACCCATGAGTGGCTGTGTGTGCAGATCCATATAACTGGCGATGTGCTCAACAATAATGGAGCTGTCAATCGCTCAGCATGCAATCATGCGTAATGATGCATGACACTAAGCATAGAAATATCCTGATCCTATCTACCTCCATAAAAACATGTACCAAATACGTGGATCAAATAATATGATCTAGGTACGCAGGTCAGGTATGGTATCTAACCAGTCCGATATATTATAAAGCATGACATGTCACTACCTTTATAACATAAGTAGTAAACAGGGCATGAATGTTAAACAAGTAACAAATAAAACATGCTCGGAAAACAAATAGCGACATGTCGATGCAGATATAAACATATTTAGTACTACTTGTTAAAATCTACTAAACATATCAAAATGGATAGGTCAAGGTACCCGCCTAAAAAATAGAGACCGAGCTAGACAACCTCTACGTCGAAGTGCTCGCCCCAAATCAATGTCTTGTAATAGCCACATTTAATTTAGCTACATATATATATATCACATATCTAAAATAATTTCTTAATTACCAGAACCCTATTTCGTTCATTTATTATTGGTTAACTAACAATTCGGATCTAACCGCAGCTTAGATTATGTTGGTGCAATATCCCTAGGTCAAGTTTGACCTGTTTGACTAAGCTTGAGTTGGCTCAAGATTGAGTCTTGATGTTTGGGTTTCGATGTTTGACAATACATTGAGATAATACATGAACATTGCAGGTGCAAGTCCTGGTTCCATGCTTCACTCACTAGGACTTTCACCTAGCTTCACTCACTAGGACTTCCCATCTGTCTGACTTCACTCACCAGGACTTTCACCTAGCTTCACTTACTAGGATTTTTCAGTCAAGTATCCAGTCAACCTTGACCTACTTGACCTCCTAGTAAGTGAAGCTAGGTGAAAGTCCTGGTGAGTGAAGTCAGACAGATGGGAAGTCCTAGTGAGTGAAGCTAGGTGAAAGTCCTGGTGAGTGAAACTAGGCAGATGGAAAGTCCCGGTGAGTGAAGCTGGGCAGTGGGAAAATCCTGGTGAGTGAAGCCAGGTGAAAGACCTAGTGAGTGAAGCTAGGCAGATGAAAAGACCTGGTGAGTGAATCCAGGCATGTGGAAATATGGGTGGGTCAAGGTTGATCGGACACCTAGTGTTTGGAAGTCTAAGTAGGTCAAAAGATTGATCGGATACTTGGCAAGAGGAAATCCAGATGGGTCAAGGATGATCGGACATCTGGTGGAAGGAAGTTCAAGTGGGTCATGGAGGACCGGACACTTGGCATGAAATGGTAAGTCCAAGTGGGTCAAGGTTGACCGGACACTTGGCGCGAAGAGAAAGTCCAGATGGGTCAAAAGTTGACCGAATTCTTAGCGGTCGTAAGTCCAATAGGGAGTTGGCATGGAACTAGGAAGTTCGGACGTAGTAAACTTCCGAAGGCCATAACTTTTGACTCGGATATCGGAATGAGGTGATCTCATATGTGAAACGAAGCTAATTTCAAGCTCTACACAGATTTATGCTTCCCAATCGATTGGCCAATCGATTGGGGGGTTCAATCGATTGGTCAATCGATTGGGCGAAGTGATTTTATGCAGAAATGGGCTGAATCGATTGGGTAATCGATTGAAACTTTCCCAATCGATTGGGAGAGTTTTTGAGTGAACAGTGAGCTTCTGAATCGATCAGTTGATCGATTGAAACCTCCAATCGATCGGCCGATCGATTGGAGTGCTGGAAATCGCTCGAGAAGCCTTGAATCGATCGAGTAATCAATTCAGGGCGATTCCAAGAGCACAGAGGCACTTTGGATCGATCAACCGATCGATCCAAAGCCTCTCCAATCGATTGGGAGCAATCCAATCGATTGGGATTCGACCGTTGGCGCGGATAAAGCCGTTGGCGAGCGTTTTTCTGCGCACTTCTTCCTCTCTTCTCCACAGGCGATCATAGAACTTCTCCACAACGATCTTTTCTTCCTCATCACCAGTTCTTGAAGGTTCTTGGAGGCTCATCCAAGTCAAGAGGTGAGTTGCAACAAGAAGAAGAAGAAGCTAGGGTTTTCCTTGTAATCTTGTAAGATTCATTTGTATTTTTTCTTCTTTCTTTCTCATTGTTGTATTGTGAGGTTGTAAGGCTTCTCCACCTTCGGTAGTTACCGAGAAGGAGTGTTTTTATAGTGGAGGGTGCGTGAGTGTGTGGATCCTTTGACTAGTCACCTCTTCTTGAGGTGGATACCAAGTAAATCCTAGAGTTAGCGTTATGTGTTTGTTTCTTTGTATTTTCCACTGCATATCATTGAAGAAACAAGCAACGACGAGCATGAGATCGCGCCAAGCTATTCACCCCCCCTCTAGCTACTTTTCGACCCTAACAGATTAGACCCGACCCTTTAACCCTAATTTCATATTATAAAATTAACTACCCACATAATTGCCACTAATCAAATTCTAGATACATAAACGAACCAACATTACCTATATCCGTTTGCTCTTGTATCAGCCTACTGCCGAAAATTGTAGCCGGCAAGGGAAAGTTGTTGATCTCTAAATCCAGCTCTCCAATTCAACCCTTTCCTTCTTCTTTGTCAATGAATCCCTAGCAGCAGTCCACCCCCACAACAGAGAATCAAGCCCAAATCCACAGCTAGGTATGGCACTTACCTCCAACCAGTAGCCCTAAATTTCCTCTGCAAGGAAGGAGTCCAAGCTCTGATTAGGGGAAAACAGCAAGAATCGATCCAAAATCTTCCTCCTAGTGTAGAACAGGAAGAAGGTCACGGATCAGAACATCAATAACCTAATTTCGGAAACCCAATCTTACCTTCAATCGAGACTTCTATCACAGCAAGGAAGGGAAAATCTAAGATCCTTGGAACCCTAGTTGCCTCTTCACGACGGCAATCAGGTGAAATCACAAGAGGTGAGGGCAGCAACACTCAGGCGTGAGATCGGCAGAGGCTGGAATCGCCCGATCCGGTGGTCAGACGTGGCACAGAGGGAAGAAGGAAGAGCGGCAGTGGCGTCAGGGCTGGCTAGGGCACGGACCGGCGGTGGCTCGGCAGAGGAGGAGAGAAAGGGAAACTCAGAGTGCCGACGCAGAGAGAGGAAGAGAAGGCTCGGCTTCCTTGACCGACCGTTTTGTACAGGAGGGGAGGAGAGGAATCGGAGCGACAGCGTCGGTTTGGGGAAGAGAAGAAAAATGGCCGGAGGTGAGGGCTCGAGCACGCGGGGAAAAGAGGAGAAGGAAAACGGAGAAAATGAGGAAAAAAGAAAAAGTAAAGGAAATAAAAAAATAACATTTCCTCGTTAAAATGAGGTAGCATAAACAGGCTTTCCCGGGGCCCAGTTTTATCCCCATAAACTCGTTCATACGGTCTCCGAAAAATTCCAGAAAATTTCTAAAAATTTTGGCAAATTCCCTTACGGTTATTCATCATTTTTTCAGTATTTTACACTCCCAATCGATTGACCAATCGATTGGAGAAGTTTTGATCGATTACCTAATCGATCAAGAAGGTTTCTGCACAAAATCGCATCAACCAATCAATTGGCTGATCGATTGAACCCCCCCCCCCCCCCCCCCAATCAATTGGCCAATTGATTGGAAAGTATAAAACTGTGTAGAGCTTGAAATGAGCTTCGTTTTGCATCTGAGATCACCTCATTCCGATATCCGAGTCAAAAGTTATGGCCTTCGAAAATTTACTACATCCGAACTTCCTAGTTCCATGCCAACTCCCTATTGGACTTACAACCGCTAAATGTTTGGTCAACTTTTGACCCATCAAGTCTTTCTCTTTGCCAACTTCTCGTTGGACTTCTGATCACCCAGTGCGATCCTCCTTGACCCACTTAGATTTACCGTCTCGTGCCAAGTGTCCGGTCCTCCATGACCCACTTGGACTTCCTTCCACCAGATGTCCGGTCACCCTTGACCCATCTGGATTTCCTTGTACCAAGTATCTGGTCAATCCTTTAACCTACTTGGACTTCTCAATACCAGGTGTCCGGTTAACCTTGACCCACCTAGATTTCCATGTGCCTGGCTTCACTCACCAGATCTTTCCATTTGCCTAGCTTCACTCACTAGGACTTCCATCTGTCTGGCTTCACTCACTAAGGTTTTCACCTGGCTTCACTCACTAGGGTTTTCACCTGGCTTCACTCACCAGGATTTTCGCACTGCCCGGCTTCACTCACCGGGACTTTCACCTGCCTAGCTTCACTCACCAAGATTTTCGCACTGCCCGACTTCACTCACCGGGACTTTCACCTGCCTAGCTTCACTCGTCAGTACTTTCACCTAGCTTCACCCACTAGGATTTTCCCACTGCACGGCTTCCCTCACCGGGACTTTCACCTAGCTTCACTCACTAGGATTTCCCATCTGTCTAACCTCCTGTTAGGGCTTTTCCAGTCAAGTATCTAGTCAACTGTTTGACCTACTTGACTCTTCTTCATATCTAACTGGTCAACCTTGACCAGAGGAAAATTGTATCAACAATCTCCCCAAATGGGTGATTGCATCTACAATCTCCATGTATTGTCAAACATCGAAACTCAAACAACAAGACTCAAGCTTGAGCCAACTCAAGTTTAGTCAACCTTGACCAAAAGGATATTGCACCAACAAAAGGTCGTCGACCAACTAATGGCCGACTGGAAGGGAGGAAGAGTCGGCAGTGCACCTCAGCAGGCAGGCAGTAGGCAGCCGTAAGGAGCTACAATAGTGTCGTGTACCCTTGGCGGGCGGCGGCGACACTGAAGAAGAGAGGAAGTTGCTGCCTTCTTTAGTTTCGGCCGAACCTGGTCGGCGACGGTGTTGGGAAGGTGAACAACTGACAAGGCCTTATGTCGGTGTACGACTGACGTGTTGGTGCAGGAAGCACCAGATGATCGAATCTGGGTTTTGATTATGTCAAAGGGTCCAAAGTTAAGTTATCTTGTGATCTAACAAGGTTGATTGAGCTTGCAGGAAAGCCCTAAGTTGTCTTAGGCAAAAGTCCTAGTGAATTCTAGGTAGGTGGAAAACCCTAGGGGGAGGTAACCCTAGGTCCTAGTGGCGGTAACCGCAGGTGATGGAAAGTCCTAGCTGCGATTAGGTAGGTGGAAAACCGTAGGGGGAGGTAACCCTAGGTCCTAGGAGGTGGTAGTCCTAGGTTATGGAAACCCCTAGAGAGAGATAACCCTAGGTCTTAAGAGGTGGTAGCCCTAGGTTATGGAAAACCCTAGGAGTGGTAACCTTATGTCCTAGGGGGGTGATAACCCTATGTCCTAGGGGGTGGTAACCCTAGGCGAAAAGTCTAGTCGGTTTGGAAGACCGATCTGGCAACAGGTAACTTCTCCTGAGAGGAGTAGGTGAGGGCGCATTCCCCGGTGAGGGAACAGTAGGCGTTGGTTCGACCTAGGGTTTCCGGAGGAAATTCGAAGTCAAAACCGGACAATCCAAAGGTTGTCAAAGTTATTTATTTACATATTATATGTTATATGCTAACTCTATTTTGCAGGAGACTAATACTTTGTGCATGGTTAGATTCGACTGAGATCGGTCGACCGAAGGTTCGGTTCAGTCGACTGAACCTCCAAGCAGCAAGATCAGAGTTCCAGCGAGTGGACCGAGTTCGACAAGGGGATCAATCGACCGAACCTCGAGTTCAGTCGACCGAACCAAGGATAAGCGACGACTGGATCAGGCTGGGTTGATCGAGATAGAGATCATCGGCTTATCAGTTGATCAAACAGTAGGATCGATCGACTGAACGAAGGGTTATCCGAAGCGACAAAATTTGGACGGGAAGCGAGGCTAATCCAGGCGGGATCGGTCGACCGAACCAAGGGATTGGCCGACCAATCAGCAATGAGTGAAACCTGATCTCGAGATCAGTGGATTTGGATCAGGCCTAGCTTGGCTATTTAAGGAGAGCTTAACCAGTTGCTTCAACAACACAATTTCTATTGTTGTCGATAACTTTATTGTATTGCAATTGTACTTAATATTTGTACCTATTGTGGATCTATAGTGATTGTCCAACGTAAGCGATCAACGATCGCGGACCTTAGAGTAGAAGTAGTCAGGCTCTGAACCAAGTAAAAGAAACTATAATAGCATTACTTTTATCTTGTTCTTTATTCCGCTGCGTTACTTTGAGTTTTTCGAAACGAATAAATTAGCCACGAGTTTTATTCACCCCCCCCCCCCCCTCTAGCACATCATCAATCCTACATGGTGTTCGCGGCTTTGGGCGGCCGACGGTGCGCGCGAGCAGAGAGGGTCGTGCGCAAGCGGAGAGAACGACATTCCCTTCTCACGCTGATCTTGATTGCTTCAAGATCGAGCTTGTCTGGCAGCCGCCTTCCTCTTCCTCTCCAGCACTATGACGGAAGGATCTCTTAGTGGCGGCAATGGTTCCGGCAGAACTAAGAGGGGAGGCGACGACGAGGCTTCTAGAATGGAGGCTCTGGCGATCTGCTCGTGGTGTGTCGTGGAGTTGAGAAGGAACATCGGATCATGATTCTGATACCATGTTAAAATAAAAGAATAAGAAGAGGATAAAAAGAACACGATAATAATAATAAATCTTATTGTTTTCTTAATATTTATCCTAAGAATAATATAATATATAATATTTAAAAAATACTTAATCAATTAATTAATTGTACTACATCAATTTATCAATTAATAAATAATAAAATTATTCTAATAATTATAAAAAAACTTATTAGAATAATCTTAATATTCAATTTATATATAGTTGCTCCTTTTGGACGCTGCAACTTTTGCAGATGCAGTGGTCCAGATATATCTGGATAATGCTGGTGATCTGCAACTTGTTGTGAAGAATATTGAATCTTTATAACTTAACTTTTCAAGATATGGTGACGCCTTTTTTAAGGTTATCTTCACGGGTTGCAGGACACAACCAGGTACAATAAAGCCTGATGAGGGAGAGAGGCAGCCTAACTCAGTTCTAGATTGCCAGCGTAAACGTGAAAGCCATCTTGCCTCCGATTTGTACATTAAGAAAATTTTGCGGCGAATGCCCTTTTTGATTAAAAACTTTGAAAATGTTATGCAAAAGTTCCTTCAGTCCTTGGAACTTTTCAAGGAGAATGAAAGATAGAAGCTTGCCATATTTACTACTCTTGCATTCTCTTAGAAATTATCAGGCCTTCCACTTGAGACTGTCTTCCAAGCATCGCTCAAGGACAATCTTGTTGCCAAGGGGCTAGGACTCTCCTTCGTTACTGTTTTAATTTCTTCAAGGAATATAATATTTGGTAGAAAACAGTTTGGATGATCTCATGCTCTTTTGAAGCAAGGTAAAATGGAGGGCAAATTAAGATCCTGCCCCATGGATGGATGTGTGCGCGAAGAAAATTTGGCCCTCACATAAGCTTCTCACACCTTTAGCGTAATTGTATTCAACTTAAAATTGGTGGGACGTCGTTTCGGCGGTCAAGGTCAACCCTAAAGTTTTTGCGTGGGAAACAAATGAACTGAATGACACGAGTGTGGCAGTCGCGTGCAATTTACTCCACTGAATTAACAGCTTGAAGAAGCTTCATGAGGTCACATCGCGATCGACTCCTTTAGCACAATTTGTTCAAAATCACGAACATGTCAGAGATAACTTGTTGACTCAAGAACCACAGCCAAGGAAGTGTTAGGAGATCTCAATATCATTGAAGAATATTGTTGGGGAATTAATACGTGCATGAAAGGAGACAAGGAGCGTAAGACCGTTGAGTCAACGGAATAAATGGCGTTGGTTTACCACAGCTCGATTGGCCCGTCACATCTTCGTCCATGAACGATATTTATTATTATTATTAAATTAGTATTAAGAATTTAATTTATATCAATTAATTTTAAGAATAATTGATTCAGTGATATGGAAAATTTTTTTTATTCAAAATATACGGTCTATCAATTCAATATTTTTATATGAACAGTCTATTAAAAAAATTATCTCATCAAAATTAATACATGATTTTTAAGAAAGTCTACTGTACCATTATGGTAGGGATACTATGTACACACATTACGTGTGCTAGACTCCTTATATCATGTCGGTCAATGCATGGGGAAAAATTGACCTATAAAAAATAGTTTTAATTTTTGAGAATTACCTCTAATTTTATTTTTTTTAGTGAGACAAGACTCTAATTTTTTTTTTTTAAGTGAGACAATTGTCCCACCAAATTTATACATGGCTGTGTCTATGCTTGCATATCAAAAGATCGCCCATAAACTCCCTTTATAAAAAAATTAATTTAATATCATATTTAATCTAGTCAAAAAGTTGAGAAAAATATGCTTTTTAATATCATCGACTCAAGGTATTTATAGAAATTTCTCTATTCATAGTATTACCAATTCTAATAGGTGGGACTAAAGAAAACTCTAGATTTCTAATTAATTATTGAGAAAAATTTTGAATAATAAAATTTAGAATTATTTTCAGCACGAATAATATAAAAAAAAAAGATATTAACATACTTTCATTTTAAGTTTCATCAAAATCAATTAGTTATTCTTAATAAAACAGTAAAATAAATAAAAATGTATTAATCTTAATTATTCTTTTTATTAAAATAATATTTTTATAAAATAATTAAAATAAAGTCATCTCCAAAAATAAATAATTTATATATATTATATTTTTTTTATTAAAATGAATATGTTTAAATTACTTTGCTATAAGAACATTGCAGTAAAGATATTTTTGTATAAACATAAAATGAAATGCTATTTAAGTGTTTTTTAAAAAGGGTCGTTTGTTCTCAAGGGATAAAAATTAAATGTGTGCATGCAAGTCATACAAAATAATAGTCTAATTTCGCGGCGGGTACTTGCGGAGTCATTGCTCGGATTGTGAGCTGACTTCTTTTTCCTCTCACGTTTTCTTTCTTTCTTTCATGATAAATCTAGATTTTTTTTTTTTTCCTTTCTGACTACCATCAGGTTATAACCTGGATAGCTTTAAACATAGCTCTGCCATTAGCGACGGGTGCCCAATTAAGAATGACAATTTTATTATAATAAAATGATGAGTCAATTTTTAACAGACGTATGTTCTCGGAGAAAAAAAAAAATCACTCTCTAACTATTTAGCGGTTGACTATAAGTTGATTTGTAATTTATCTCCTGTCATATAACTTGAAGATGAACTGTGAAGAAGAGATGTCTACAATGAAGATCATTATTTTTTACTATAAAATTATAATCAGGGATATAAAATTAGATATTGGTTTTTAATGATTTTCTTAAGTGAACTATAAATTGAAGACTAACACTCCTAGGATTATAGTGCAATGGAAGTAGGGGTGTAATCGAGCCGAGCCGAGCCGAACTCTTGAATGTTTGAGCTTGGCTCGTTTATAATCGAGCCGAGCTCGAGCTTTATTTAACGAATATATTCATGACTCACGAGCTTATTCGAGCTTTTATCGAGCCTAAACGAACTTAATAAATATAAATCATAAATTTAAATATTCATTAAAAACTACATTATATATTTAGAGAAAATTATAATAATATTATTAAAATTTATAATTTTATTCTAATAAATAAATTTAATATATTTGTCTATATTTTTCATAAGTAGAGTGTAAAATCTATAAATTCAATATCAAAATTATTATTATTTTTATTTAAAAATTACTTAATGAGTTTAACGAACGTGTTCACGAGCTAACGAGCCGAATACTGCGAAGCTTGAGCTTGGTTTGTTTATCTTAACGAGCCTCATTAAACGAGCTCAAACGAGTTTTTATCGAATCGAGCTTCGAATAGCTCGCGAGCGGCTTGGTTCATTTACATTCCTAAATGGAAGGATATAATGATTTCATCCATAATAGAGATAGATATATAAGATTTTTTTTAAAATAAGATGTATAATTAAGAGATATTTTTTAATTTATATGGAGCCAAACGGATCGCTCATGTTGAATGTTACCTGATTCATGATTGTTTTTAAAATGGAAGACTGGCACAATATAATTGTCTTATTCAGATAAAGGTTGATTCGTAGTCATCGTGGAGTTTGACTATCACTTCTTACAATAAATTAAGACCTAATGGACGAACAGATTATTGAGTATTTATTGACCATGATTTCTTAAATTTCTTTGGGATCATAGTTTTATGAGATTTTAATCAAAGTGCGCCGATGAGTTTTTCAAACATGGAATCTAGTCATAGTTGAAGCAAAGGTGACAGGAAGTTGACTCTGAATACGGTGCCATGAGTAGAGGTAAAATGATTCTCTTAGGACGGTACAGTGATTGAGATATAAGAGGTTGTTAGCATGTCTTTTTTATACTTAATCACCTGCACTGAATCATATTTTACCACATAGAAGTAAAATGGATGAAGATTTGAAATTTATGCAAGACATCCAGGGGTGTAAATAAATCAAGTCACTCACGAGTTATTCAAAACTCGATTCGATAAAAGTTCATTTGAACTCGTTTAATGAGGCTCGTTAAGATAAACAAACCAAACTCAAGCTTCGCAATATTCGGCTCGTTAGCTCATGAACACGTTCGTTAAGTTTATTAAACGACTTTTAAATAAAAATAATAATAATTTTGATATTAAATTCATAAATTTTATACTCTATTTATGAAAAATATAGACAGATATATTAAATTTATTTATTAGAATAAAATTATAAAATTTAATAATAATATTATAATTTTCTCTAATTATATAATTTCATTTTTAATGAATATTTAAATTTATGATTTATATTTATTAAACTCGTTTAGACTAGATAAAAATTCGAATAAGTTCGCGAGTCATGAATATATTCGTTAAATAAAGTTCGAACTCGGATTCAATTATAAACGAGTTAAGTTCAAATATTTAAAAATTCGACTCAACTCGATTCGATTACATTCCTAAAGACATCTTATATGTTAGTAGTATTCGAACCCCTCGTCTCCGACTTAATTTAAATTCTATGATTTATTTTGAGCTATTAACGTTCTTTTTTTTTTTTTATCAAGTCGGTGTTATAAAAGTCTGACCTTTGAATAAATTATATTTAATGACCACATACTTCCATAGGTAATATTTAATTCGGTGGTATGGTGAATTTGTAATTATTTTTTTTTCCAAAAATGGGCATCTAATAGATGCTGAGCTTTTGAATTATTCATCATCAGCACTTTTTTATTTACTCAAATAATTAATAAAAAAAAAATTATAGGATCAGATTGATCATCCCAAATTTGACATTATTAATTATTTTTCGTCCCCAAGGCTATGATGTCATTGTAGAACATCCAGATTATTATCTAAATACTTACAGTTCAATCTCTAGCTATAGTATATTTGTAAAAAAATTTCTTCTAAATGGGAGGTGCATTACCGTCTGCACTTCTTGATTTATCCTAATGATCAATAAATTTTTTTTATGAAACTAAACCAATCTTCTAAAAAATAATCAATAAAATTAATTAAAATTATCAAATTTTTTTAATATTTAACTTATGTGTTTATTTTTTAAGGGCCGTTATTACAGTCCAACGGCCATGCAATCTTAATTTTTCCATTAAATTCAGCGTCAAATATACCAAAAGAATCGAATTGGCATTCTAAGAATCCCCGTTACGCCTTAATTACACCATGCCCGTCGAAGCTTATAATATAATCTTTGCTTGTATGGCTTATGCAGCGACAGCTAAAAAGTCTAAATTATTAAAGTTGACGTTGAAATTTTCTCGAGTTTTGAGTATCTTAATCTAAATTAAGTGGATAATAAGTATATATAAGACTAGTCCTAATTATAATCACTCAATTACATCATAATTAGAAGTTGTAATCGATTGTTGTAAATTCATAACTTATTTATATCGACATTTGCACATTAATTTGATATTAAAACTAAAACTAAAATTTTAAATTCTTTAAGAATGAATTGAAAGTCTTAAATTTAAAAGTAATTCAAAATTAATGGATCTATTTTATGTTAATTCACATCTTGATTCAGCTTTACAAATAAACTCGGAATAAAGTAAAATACAATAACAACTTGTGTTTGATCGATGGAAATAGAATCAAGATTTTGAAATGAAACTCAAAAATTTAGATATGGATAAAATCCACCTCCTCCCTTGGGTTTTGATGGAATAGGAATGTAAATTAAGTTTTAGACAAAAATACCCTTAGTATATTTGTTCAATTTTTCTTTAATTTTACACTCTCTCCTTATTCTCTCTCATCATATTTTCTCTCTCCTTATTTTATCATCATACTTTCTCTCTCCTCATTCTCTCTCATCACACATTCTCTATAATTTTCTCTCTATATTCTCTCCCATCATATACTCTCTCTCCTCATTTTATCTTTCTTCATTCTCTTCATCACACTTTCTCCTTATTTTTTCATCAAACTTTCTCTCTCATCACACTTTCTCTCTCATCACATTTTCTCTCTCATCGTACTTTCTCACTCCTCAATCTCTCTTAGCATGCTCTCTCTCCTCATTTTCTCTCATCAAACTTTCTCTCTCTTCATTCTCTCTCATCACACTCTCTCTCTTTATTTTCTCTAATAACACTTTCTCTCTCCCCAGTCTCTCATTTTCTCTCATCACACTTTCTCTCTCTTCATTTTTTCTATCACTCTTTCTCTCTCAACCCACTTTCTCTCTTATCATACCTTCTCTCTCCTCACTTTTTCAATTTCTCTCATAATCCTTTCTCTCTCTTCATTTTTTCCATCACTCTTTCTCTCTCACCATACTTTCTCTATCCTCATTCTCTCATTTTCTTTCATCATACTTTCTCTCTCTTCATTTTTTCCCATCACTCTTTTCTTTCTCAACCCACTTTCTCTCTCTTTGTACTTTCTCTCTCCTTACACTTTCATTTTCTCTCATAATACTTTCTCTCTTTTCATTTTTCCCATCACTTTTTCTCTCTTATCATACTTTTCTCTCCTCAATCTCTCCTACATGCACTCTCTCCTCATTTTCTCTCATCATACTTTCTCTCTCTTCATTTTTCCAACACACTTTTTTCTCTCACCATTTTCTCTCTCTTCATTTTTTCCAACACACTTTCTCTCTCATCATTTTCTCTCATCATATGTCTCTCTCACATTCAACTTTCTCTCTCATTTAATTTTTTCTCTTATTTTCATATAAGGGTAAAAAAGAAAATTTAGATTTATTCCGATTGAAAATATTTAACTAACCAAACATCATTTTTAACAATGATACACAAGCTCATACTCATTCTCATTCCATAATACTATGATACCCATTCTCATTCCGATTCCTAGGAGAGAACCAAACACCCCCTAAGTTTTTATTAGATAAATGAAATCTTCTATATGTCATATGATAGTAAACTCAATCCCTTATTATATCATAATATATATTAAATATATTTTTCTAATTTAATCATTATTAATTGAGTGTTTTTTTGTTTTCACCCTCTATGAATATATGTATTTACCATAGACTCATCTTGCCTGACTACTACATTTATTGGATGTATTAGTACATACTAATAGATCTTAAATAAGTCATTTAGAGTTTTCCTTAATAAGTATAATTTTAACTTTATTTTTAATATTCTTGTTATATTATTCGATCCATTTTTATATATCTACACATCCAACTTAATATTTTCATGTCTACAACTCTAATATTTTACTCATATGCTTGTTTCATAATTAAACATTTAGTTCCATACAATCTAATCATCATTAGTATAATTTTCCTTTAAGCATTAGAGTTGCCCTACGATTATAAAGAATATCTAACGCCCTCTTTCATTTCAATCTGTTGGTGCAATCATGCTCTAGATCGATAATTATTTAATTTTAAGTTAATACGTTAGATCTAACTTGAGTTACAAGTTTACAGGATAAAAGAAGTCCAAGAAGGTCGAAGGTCAAATTATTGGCAAGAAGAAGTCTTTATAGGTTGGAAGACGGGATGCAAGACAAGAGAAGCCCAAGAAGATCGAGAGTTGGATTCTTGGCAAGAAGAAGTCCTCGTAGCTCGAGATGTTAGGGTAGATGAAGACCTGAAGATGAGGAAACTCCAAGCATAAAGTCCAGGGAAAATGAGTGTTATCTAGCATGAGGTAATTGGTTTTGATTGGTACATTAAACGGAATATGTGCTTAAGAGTTTAGGAATTGAAAAATATTATTTTATAGTTTACACAAAACCCTAAACCTCAATCTCCGAGGTTTGTATCACCAATTGATTAGCATAATCGATTGGTGTAAATCTAGAATTCTAGGTTTAGCACCAATTGATTGTCCCAACTAGATTGCCAATAGATTGATAACTAATTCTGAGCGCACAGTAACTCCCCAAATTAATTAGCCAAATCAATTAGGTATTGGCCAATTGATTAGGCATTAATTGGCAAGCTTTTTGCTGCTTTCTTTGAAGAGAACAAAAAGTTACCAAATCGATTAGGCAATCGATCAGACACTAGCCAATTGATTAGTGCAATTGATTTGCAGGCTTTCTTCGAGCACACAGAAAGTTGCCGAATCGATTAGGCATGGCTAATCGATTAGTGTAATCGATTGGCAAGCTTTTTTCACGAGGAAAGAAGGTTGCCGAATCGATTATGTTGGTTCAATCGACCTCTAGAGTTTTGATGTTTATTTGACATATGTTTAATGAAGTCTAATCAGGTCAAGATTGACCAAATGATTAGCAGGAGTGAGAAGTCTATCGAGTGACTAGGCATAATTGGAGATTAGGCAAGTGAGAAGTTTTGGAGGAATAAACTCCAAGTAAGGGGAAATCCTAACAAAGTGAATCTTAGGTAATGAGAAGTCTTAGAGGAGTGAACTCTAAGTAAAGAAAAATCCTAAAGGAGTGAACCCTATGTAATAAGAAGACTTAGAGGAGTGAACTCTAATCAAGAGAAAATCTTAAGGGAGTGAACCTTAGGTAATGAGAAGACTTAGAGGAGTGAACTCTAAGCAAAGGAAATAGGGGAGTGAACCCTAGGTAATGAGAAGTTTTAGAGAAGTAAACTCTCAGTAAAGGAAAATCCTAGGTAATGAAAAGTCTTAGAGGAGTGCACTTTAAGCAAGGAAAAAAACCTAGGGAAAAGAATCCTAGATAGTCAGAAGTCTTGGAAGAGTAAACTCTAAGCAAGTGTGACCAAAAGATTTTTGGTCGTTCGTATGCGATCGACCAGACCAACGAATCTTAAATGCTGCTAACACTACTTTACTTTACTATTTTATATATATTGTGTTGACTCAATGTTATAGGAAAGTCTTAGTCGATCAGGTTAATCATGCACTAAGTAGGATCAAAGAAAGTTCATACAAGTCTGGAAGACTAGATGTTTGATAGGTAAGTTGTGGTAAGCTTCTGGAGTGAAGTTGTGAGATTGTATCCGAGCCGGGACAAATATTAGGCATTGATCCAATTGAAGAAACCAATAGAGGTTTCTAAGTTGAGATCAAGACAGTCCTAGCTGTCATATTCGTGCATCTATTTCATCTATTGTCTAACTTTGTTTGCAAGACTTCTATTATTATATATTGTCTGTGCTAACTTTATTTTACAGATAAACAAAGTTCTATAATTGACTGAAGGTTCAGTCAACCAATAGTTGGGATCAGTCGATAGATCCGATTAGCCTAACACATATCATATTGAAGTCCAGAAAATATAGTATACAATGTTTTCAGTCGACGGATACTTGGAATCAGTTGACTAATCTGACCAATGTGGCAAAGATCAGGTTGAAGCTCAGTGAATATGGTATACACCTTGTTCCGTCGACAAATTAGTGGGATCAGTCGATCGATCCATAAAAGGTAATAATAGCCGATCATATCAAATCATACAGAAAAGGTATACTTAGGGTTTCAGTGATGGATAAGCTTTATTAGTCGACCGAACATCAAAAATCATGGGATCGAGTAGATTAGATTGGGGAAAACAAGGAATGATGCGAAGATCAGTCGATGGATTGGATGTTCAGTCAACGAATAGGTTCAGTTGACGGATCATGTTTTCATTCAACTAAATGATGCCTATAAAAAAAGCCCTCGGGGTCCGAGCCGATCATCACTTCTTTGTTTGAAAAGAAATTCTCTCTGTGCTCTGTGTCATCTTTACTACTACTGCTTATGCAAGCTTCAACTACTATGACGATCCAACAACCTACGCTTCATCTAGTTCATTTATTATCAATATATTATTATACTTTCATTTTCTATATATCTTATACTTGTATAAATATGCTTTTTCTCCGATAGTTTTTGGAGAGATGAACTATATTAGATTGTACATTGGAAATGATCAAGGATCATGAGTCTTGGTGTAATAGTCGCTGGATTAGGAACCAAGTAAAATCGAACTATCTTTTACATTATTTTTGTTGCTATTACTTTGATTCAGTTTTACGAGACGAAAAAAGAGTTTTTAAACTAGCGAGATTCACCCACCCCCCTCTCAACTTCTATAATCCTACAGATTGATCAATTGATTAAGTTTGCCAATCGATTAAATATTCTCACCAATCGATTGGGATTCAAAATGGGATAATCTCAACAGTTGGTTTGAAGTTAGTGACCGTTCAATGGATAGTTAGACAATTAGTAATCAATTGGGGGTTTTTGTCAATCTATTAGTGGCGACAAAATAGAAGAGAAATGTCCTGATACTAAAGTGTTTAAAAAGGGTTAGGACACGAGAAGACACTACTATTCCATTGTTCTATTGCACACCTAAGATGAAGCTCTCATCTGCAACACTCTCTCAAGCGACTCAAAGGAGAATCGTGTTTCATACGTAATCTCTTCTACTTCTTCTTTGTGCTTTGTTTTTCCTAGAGAGAGAGTTGCAAACCCTATCCTATTATAAGGGGTTTCTCCAACTTTGGTATTGTTCCAAGAAGGAGAGTTTATAGTAAAAGTTGTGATTGCTGGTGTGAACCCTTGGATTAGTCACCTCAAGGAGGTGGATATTAAGTAAATCAAGATGTTAGTATTGTCGTGTGCTCTTGTCATGCCTCGAGAGTGTACTTGTCAGCCAAATTGGACAATACCCCCTAGTGACAATATAGGAAATAATCGATATCAAACAACTTCAAAAAGCCAACTCAAACACCAATACAATATAAAATCACAACTTATAACAACTAATGTATATATATATATACATGTACATGTGAATATACTAATTTACACAAGATAACAGTTATACCATTTTAATAAAACTTCATCAATTCGACAAGGAAAATAAAACATAAATAGTGGCAGCAAAATAGAAGAATAAAACAACTCGAACATAAATCCAAACTCAAGTGAGACCGACAATCAGGACCTCTAAGCAACATGACACATCCTCTATCTGCTAACCTAAAAATAGAGTAAAAATAAGGGGTAGTGTGTACAATAACTCAGTGGGTATAATTAAGAAGATAGTACATGATACTATATATAAAAGGATCAAAGGATACAGTTTCACGTAATAACACTTACTATAAAAGTAAGAGTACCAACATACAATCAGTTACTAAACAAACCATAACCAACAACGAAATCATTCACTGACATGCTCTACAAAGTATATCCAATAAATAAGAAGTATATACAGTATATCTAAAAATCACCTGCATAAACTTAGCACATAACATGCATATAACAAACATATAACAAATATATAATGAACATATAACAAGTTTTGATTGCATGCAACAACATGCTACCACGAATGAGTTTCGTGGGCAATCAGGGTATCCATTATCTGCGAGTGACAATACACATTCCCACCGTCTGGTCCAATGGCTAGATAGGACGACGTAGCTATCTAGCTCCTCAGCTACTGACTGCGAAAGACAATACACGCTACCACCAACTATTCAATAGATAATCAGAACACATAAATGTCATTGTCATTATCCAATAGGCACCATGTAGGCGAAAATACACATTATCACTACTTAGTCTAGTGGGCAGACAAGACATGTAGCTATCCAGCTATGGGCAGCGGATGACAATACTGTTGGGGTTGCAAGGTTACAAACATAGTCCCATATTGGAAACACATGGGAAAAATCATGGGTTTATAAGAGAAAAAGATATCTCCATTAGCATGAGGCCTTTTGGGGAGAGCCCCAGAGCAAAGCCATGAGGGTCTAGGCTCAAAGTGGACAATATCATGCTATTGTGGATATATCTAAATTCTTTTCGATCCAACAATTGGTATCAGAGCCCGGACTGCCAGAAGGTTTAACCGCCGACTGTGCACAAGAGCTATAGTCTGATTGAGTCATGTTGGTACAATATTGACCTCGAACAAAGAAAGTGGGGGCTCCTATGTTTGGATCAAGAGGACCAGACACCAGGCAGGAAGTCCTAGTAGGTCGGGTGGATCGAGGGGCAGGAAGACTTGGTGGGTCGAGGATCGGACGTGGGAAGCCTACGGTCCTTTGTTTGAGGGGGGGATTGTTGGGGTTGCAAGGTTGCAAATATAGTCTCATATTGGAAACACATGGGAAAGATCATGGGTTTATAAGAGAAAAAGATATCTCCATTGACATGAGGCATTTTGAGGAGAGCCCAAGAGCAAAGTCAGATATCTAAATTCTTTTCGATCCAACAAATACATGCTATCACTATGATATCACAAACATAACAACACAAGTATAAATAGTAATAAATGACAACGAGACTGCATGAATATCAAATAGACTAAAATGTAAGGACAAATGAATATCAAATAGACTAAAATGTAAGGACAAATAATAAAGTATCAACTAAAGAAGCGAATTAATCATGCACTAAGATCAAAAAACTAAAGAGGTTAAAGTAGGAACTACTCACCTCATTATAGAATATCTAACCACCTTCAAGTCAACGAGCATGCCTTGAGCTCAAAACCTTAATTAACCTCTTCGGTTTGCTAGAACAGGTACAACGGCACATGGTGCCCTGCTGCCTCACGTCGGTAGCAAGGAAGAAGTCTGCGGTTGTTAGAGCTCGGATACACCTCAAGTCAGCTATGGCGACGGTGGCTGTATCCATTGAGGGAAGATCTCTCGATGTTTTCTATTGCAAAGACAGTCACCAACAGCGTCATGAGGGGAAAATGGCTCTCTTGAGGGCGACGTCTCGATCGAAGACAAAGTAGGCATCGCTGGCGGTTAGGTAAGGAGACGAACGCAGCGCCTGCGTCGGCCTATCGCGTGGGAGGAGTGGCGCCAGCAGTCGGCCGCACAGGGAACGACGCTTCCGTCGCACGTGTGGCAAAACACCGCCGTGAGCTCGTGGATGAAGGAGCGACACAGAGGGGAGAAGACACCAACATCAACCGATTACATGGGCAGGGGACCAATGCAAGGTCGGCGTGCAGGCAATGTCGTTGAGCGCGCAGTGGGTAGACATAGTTGTCGCGCGCGTGGGGAGGAAGGAAGGCAACGAAGGGTAATTGAGCTTAAGGTTTAATTGAAAAAAAACTCAAGTTTAGCTTCTATCAACTCCTAACTTAAATAGGATATTCCTAAATAGACTTTTCTCTTACTCATTTATTTCCATAAATTTTTTTTAAAAAAATTATTAAAAATTAGAAAAATTCTAGTAAATCCTATAAATTTATATAAACCTATTTCCTAATTAATTATTGGCTAAAATATATTTATTTTTTTAAAAAATAATTTAATTATGTTAAATTTTAATTATTTTAAATTTTTATCTATATTTTTAGTATATTACAACTCTCCTTCAAATATCCACTTAAAAATCCAAAAGAACAAAAACTATCCTCTATAATTTATATATATATATATATATATATATATATAGACACACACTATTCCGTTTGAATTCGATTGGGTTGCATGCTAACTTGCACGAGGTTTTCAAAATGGTGATGGTGTCTCAGCTGTGCCAGGCAGCTTGCATATAGACCTGACCCCGGGCCGGGTCTGGCCCGGACCCGGGCCGGGTCTGGCCCGGACCCGGGCCGGGTCTGGCCCGGACCCGGCCCGGGCTCGTAACCGAGTCAACGGGGCAGTTGCCCGTTGACCCGGTTCGTCGGGTCGAACCAGAACCGACCCGGCAACTTGCTGGGTCGATTCCGGTTCATTTGCTGTAAAATCGGCGGGTAACCGGCGATTTAACTCGCCGGTTCAGCCATAATTTTTTTTTTTATAACGGTTGGAACCGCCGGTTAACCGATGGTTCATAGCTGTTGGAACCGCCGGTTAATCGGCTGTTCATAGCTGTTGTGAGGGGTTTTTTTAGGTATTTTTTTCAATGGTTAGGATCATTTGACCGTTTTTTGATCAATGGTTATGATTTAGTGTCCGTTACTATCAAAACTCTATAAATAGAGAGCTCATTTCATCATTTTCACACACATTTTCTCTACTCTTACTCTTAATCTCAATTTCGTATTCTCTACATGCTTTCATTTCCAATTTTCAATTACAATGGAAGGAGGCCGCGGAGGTGCATCATCTCGAGCTCGGAAAGGAAAGCAAATAATGAATCCGCTGGAGGAGGACCCCAACATTCAATCCACCGATGATGAGATCGAGCATCTTCCGAATTCGACACACGAAACACAAGGAAGTACTGATGCAATTACTTTTAAGGTTCGGGAACTTCCTCCTCTAAAGTCTTCTATTTTCACTAAACATTTTAAGAAGGTCACTCTTCCATCGGGAGAAATGTGTGCAAAATGTAAGCACTGCAATGCTTCCTACAAATTCCAAGCCGGCGGCGGCTATGGGTCGTTGAAACGACATGTAGAAATTAAGCACCCGATGGAATATGGACTCGACCATTCTCAAACACAATTATCCAGATTTTCTTCAACTAGCGGTAGTACCGATTCCGGTTTATTTTTATATTCAGATAATAAATTAAGAGAATCATTAGCTAAATTTGTTTCCGTAGAACATCTTTCTTTTAGTTTTGGATCTAAATGCACATTTGAAGATTTTTGTAAAGAATCTCTTAATCCATGTGCTAAACGTGTTCCTAGAACTACACCTACTCATACAATTAAAAAATTAATAAAACAAGGAAAAAAGAATTTAATTGATGAATTTAGTAAATTAGATAATAAAATTTCATTATGTTCCAATATTTGGAGTGATGCAAACACATTCGTATATGGGTGTGACTTGTCATTGGATCGATAACTCTTGGAACCTCCAAAAAAGATTGTTAGCTTATAGAGTTTTTGATGAATCACATAATGCTCATAACATCGCACAATTATTAAGTTTAATTTTAAAAGAATATGGCTTAACTCATAAAATATTTTCAATATCATTAGATAATACTAGTTCCAATACCGCTTGTATAGATGATCTAAAATTTGTTTGTCAACCTATTATTGGTGGTTTATTTTTTCATATTCGTTGTGTATGCCATGTTTTAAATTTATGTGTTCAAGATGGTTTAAAAATTTTAAAAAGTTATATTAAACCAATTAGAATTGCAATTTCTTATTTATGGTCTCATCCATCTATAATGAAACAATGGGGTAGGTTTTGTAAAATTAATGGAATGAGACCTAAAAAATTTCCACGTGATGTACCAACACATTGGAATTCAACATATCAATTATTACAAGATTCATTTCAATATAAAGAATTATTATGTTCATTTTTTGTACAAAATACTAATACTAATATATATCTATTTTCACAACAATGGAATATTTGTAGTAGTATTTGTGAAATTTTAAAAGTATTTAATGATGCAACCGAACAACTTTCCGGTGTTTATTATCCCACTGCTCAATTAGTTTTAGAAAAATTTTCTAATATAGTATTAGTTTTAAATGAACATATTAATAATGAATCTTTATCTCCTTGCATCTTAGCTATGAAAACTAAATGGAAAAAATATTTTTATTTAATTCCTGAAATTTATTTAATTGCATTCGCTTTAGATCTTAGATTTAAATTAGAAGTTTTACAAGAAATGTTAACTTTATATTATGACGCTTTAATTCCAATTAAAGATTCTTCTTCCCTATCAAGTTAATATTATATATAATGTTAGAATTTATTTATATGATATTTATAATCAATATTATGCAAAATATGGAACACAAACTAATATTTCTGAAATATAACAAACTACTAGTAGTAATTTAAAACTTACAAAAGCATAACTCTTATTAAAAGAACGGACAAAACGTCCACGAGGATCCTCAAGTTCCACACAGGAACTTGAGAATTATTTTACGACTTCTTTTGATTTTAATGAAGCAGATAGCGAAAATTTCGATATCTTAAAGTGGTGGTCATACATGGCTCAAAGCTTTCCCGTCCTCTCCGTGATCGCCAAAAAAATATTAGCTTGTCCAGTGTCAACTGTTGCTGTGGAGCAGACGTTCAGTGTCGGCGACAACATATTAGATGAACGACAATCAACTTTATCTCCCGACTCATTAGAAGCCCAAGCATTACTGGACGATTGGACCAGAGCGAAGAAAAGAATCTAAGGAATGCAACTTTCAGATGACGAAGTTGAAGATTTTGATACTGAAGGAACAAATACAATAGGAACAGGAAATGGAAGTGAGTGAAAATGTAAAAGGATAAAAATATAAAAGAACTACGTGGGCTTTGATTCCCCTAAAGGGATACGTAGGCAACTTAAATAAGTGCAAACCTTTTTTTCTAATAAATTTTAATTTCTAATTTATAATTTGTAATATTTAATTTTTAATTTTTAATTTTTTAACATAATAATCTTGAACCATGGCGAACTATGAACCGGCGGTTCCGAACCGTGAATCGTAATCGTCTTGAGCGGTTAAGATTAAGAGTCGACCTATCTGGAACCGTCGAATCGTCGGTTCTGAACTATGGTCAGGTCTACTTGCATACCAGAGGCTGGCATTGGCCAAGTTAGACACAGACAATCATATATGGGTTGGGTTGGATCAAACCAGCCATAGCCCAACAAAGAACTTGGGCCCGGCTGCAGATACATGGTGCCATGGCCTGCTGTTTAAATCTGTGCATATGGGAAATTTTGTTACTCCAAAATTCCGTACCTTAAAGACCCAATCTGAACGTTATTCATCTATCGGATAAATTAAATTCAAAAGTACAACCATAATTGACATTCAACCCGTGAATGCTGAGGTAGTCTCCTAAACATCTTGTTTCTGTACCATGCCCAGTAGGTGATTCTGTGAATTTTAGACTCTTCACAGTAAATATCGATGAATGGAAAACGGAATGTCGTACATGGTAGTAAAAAAAGATGATTATATTTATCTTAATATTCATGTAGAATATATGAAAAAAGATAAATTATGGATCAATGTATAATTGATCCTCAAATAACTAAGATTGAGATGAATTTTTATTCCAAGGCATCATCTGGAATATGTACAGCTGTTGGTATTTTATTTCATTGAAATATGTAATTGAACGATCACAGGAAGGGTCACTGGAATCGCTGGAATACGTAATTGAATAATCACAGGATGGAAGTCATAGCCGTTGGTATTTTATTCCATTTTTTTAATCTGATGTTGGTGCTTTATTTTCAGTCAGAGTATATGGTTGATTATTGATGATAACTGATCAGCCAATAATTTTCTACCATACAGTGCCGTGAACACCCAAACTATTATACGAATGCCGTGGACGACGTTTCATTTTTTTTTTATTTAGATATCCAGACCTTCGACCGATAATCAAACTCTCGTTGCAAACGCCTCTGTCTTTTACCGCTGTGCCGGGGGCTTTCTCAACAATATTAATGATGAACGCATTATTAAAAAACATTATTCGATTTCCATGGCACGGCCTCTGAATATTTATTAAGAAACACGGCGATCTAATACCACGCTTTTGCCTTGTTAGGACTCTGTCAAGATCAAGCATTTTATTATAAGAGCAAGAATACTAAATCTGCAACAGAGTCAGATTAATCTGAAATATAACGAAGGATGGCCATCACGGCGAACTACTAAAGATGTTGGAGACATTTTTGTAATCTTTCGTGTATATTAATCACTATTTCTTCAAGCGTTGGCATTTTAATTTCCATCAATGGCGATGGAGGTTGCGGAGCAGTTCTCCGACGATAGCTTCTCCTACAGCTGGTCGATGAACATCGATTCGTCCAACGTCGATCCCTCTGCCTCTCAAGCCTCCCTCGACGAACGGGACGGCACGGGGGCCCTCATCGACGTGGACCCCTTCGACTTCGACGTCCTTCCTCTCGCCGGTGAACCGTGCGCTGCGCCGGCTCTGGTCCACGCTGAGCAGATCATTGCCGACGGCCGGCTTCTCCCGCTCCCGCTCGTTCACCTGCCCAAGCGTAGTACTGTGGGATCATCTCCCTCAGAAACTCCTGTGCTACTGCGGTCGCTTTCGGTAGACTCGTCCGATTCCTTGGCCTCCCGAAGCAACCTGTCGCTCTCGTGCCGAAGCTATATGGACATAGGACGGTCGTCGAATTCTTCGAGTCTGGGTAGGGGTAGCATTCCATCTTCTTCAAGTTCAAGCTCGAGCTCATCGACGAGTGGTAATAGTAGGTCCTCCAGGGAGAAGAAAGCGCTCAGGTACTTGTGCTTTCTGCAGCCTTTCTATAAGACGAGGGGATTAAGTTGCAAGATATGGAGCTCATCCTGGTCGCCTAGGAAGAGCGGAGATGCCATCTCCGGGTCACACCGGAGCAACATGACGGCGGCTGATGTGGATACCGAGACGGCGATTCACGAAGCAGTCCTCCATTGCAAGAACTCTCTTGGCAAGTTGTAGAGCAAGGGAGAACAAGAAAGTACACGCACAAAGCTTCCATTCCTATTAATTATACATAAGAAATAATCTGCTTGCTCAATAATATTTATAACTATATCTGATCCGGTTTGAAATATAGTTCACCGGGATAGATGGCTCTTTTGTTGATTGTGAGAAAATTATGATCTAGAATAGGAAGGCACGTCGAGTGATCCTACGTATCAAAAATAGATTCAGCAACTGAGGTCGTGTTGGGCCGATTATGACGCTTAAGTCAAACAGGTGGTCGAAAGAAAATACAACGAACAGTAAAAATAAATAGTGAAATTCGAGTGTCTTACGTTGAATAGTGTGTATGGTGTAGCATTGCGTCCCTGATCTTATAGATAGAGACTCTTTTATATAGTGCTAGTTTTTTTTTTTCTGTACGAATCTCAATGTATTACTAAAATATAATCGATCCTTTTAACATCTTGACATTTTTCTGTAAAAGGACCTACCATTTCTGTGATTTACGGAGTAGAAACTTCCTTTATAAAAATAGCACAAAGAATATTTCTTTATTTCTCTTATAATAGTTACAGGTGGTAAAAGAAAACATTAATCCATTAAGTTGATGGATCATTAATATGTTTTGCTAGTAAGACAATCGAGTCCCCTTTATAGCCCGATTAGCTCTCGTTTGTAGACGCGGTTGGGTCAGATTGAGAAATGCTGTCACTCTCAAGGACTCGGCCTCCTCTCGGTCTCTTCACTTGACCAAAGAGTCCAGTCAAGCTATAGGCGTAGTAAGTCTTATCAATCATGTCACTCGGTAGAAATTTATGACTCGACTTTTAATGGCATCAATACAACTCGTGGTTCCATCGATTCTGCGGGATTTGGGTTCCGATCGGCTAGAACAAGTGACTGTGCTAACCCCAAATATTGAACTTAGCTTTCTTTGACTTTGATTACCAAGTAGATAATAAACCTCAAATACTCATTATTACAATTATAATTATTATGATTATATATCATATTTAATATTTTTATTTATTATTTGAACTACTCTTATAAATAAACCCTTTTACTTATCGTAATAAAATCATCCAATACGATTATTCTCAATTTTCTTTTTTTTACCTATCTGGTTCCCGAAGGTGGTAAAAAAGGAATTGTTTGCAACCACAGATGAGCCGAAGGTAGATTTAATAGGGAATCATATTGACGATTAAAAATTAATATATGTTATATATATATATATATATATATATATATATATGCTAAGCGACATTTTGTGCGTGATTGTGAGCAATGCATAGAGACGTGATGTTGTCAGCTCGATTTCTTTGTAAAAAAAATATTTCATTTATTCTCTCTTCCCTTTGGCCTTCTTTTCAAAACATCACCGAGTGAAATTTTCCAATTTCTAAATTTCCCTTGCCGCTTTCTCTCTCGCACCTTCCTTTTCCGTCATCCGTCGGACCTCACACTCCTGTCAGAAAAGTAAAGCAAAGGCACTGCGAGCTACTTGGCTTGCCGCTCTCTCTCTCTCTCTCTCTCTCTCTCTCTCTCGTCTATTCCTTCACCGGCAACGCCACATTTGACAGCTACTGTTGTGCTAACCATCTCTCTCCATTCTCGATCGTAAGGACGACGTCTTTAATTCCTTCCATTTTATATCCAATGGCAATTTGTTTCATTTTAATTTGTTGTTCCCCATTGTGATCCGAACATAGGTTAGAAGGATTAATGCTATAATGTGCAAGGACGATGCTTGCTACAAACGCCTATAGGATGCAACCACTTGGAAAGGTAGTTGCTACACATTGTAGTAGCTACTTCGACAGTCAACTGCTACACCTTATAGCAGCTAACTGTCCATATAGCTGCTACAATGTGTAGCAGCCACTTGGTAAGTCGTTTTTGTAGCAGCTACATTTTCTAGTAGATATTACCCTTAAAAATATTTAAGTTGATGTATATCAACTTGGTAAAAAATTATTTGAAATTATTTTTGCTGATGCAACGCATTTGCTTTGCTGCTAAACATTGCAACAGCTACTTCGCAACTAACTTGGAACAGTGGTCGTAGAAGGAAGGAAGGATTTATGCTACAACGTTCAAGCTCGACTCTTGCTACAAACGCCTACAACCACTTGGACATCGAATGTTGCTACAAGTTGTAGCAGCTATTTCGACAGTTAACTGCTACACCTTGTAGCAGCTAACTATCCATGTAGCTAATACAATGTGTAGCAGCCACTTGGTAAGTTATTTTTTTAGTAGCTACATTTTCTAGCAGATATTACCCCTAAAAATATTTTTATAGTTGTATATCAACTTGGTAAAAAATTGTTTAAAATTATTTTTACTGCTGCAACGCCTTTGCTTTGCTGATACACGTTTTAGCAGCTACTTTGACAAATAATTGCTACACCTTGTAGCAGCTAATTGTCCATGTAGCTGCTACAACTTGTAGTAGCTAACTGTCCAAGTAAGCTGCTACAACGTTGTAGTAGATCTTTCTTCGTCTACGCTCAACAAAATGTTACTCTGCATTTTCAACCATTATTAATAGATCATATAAATCTCAGTTTTTTATTTAGATAAATTAAATGAGGTTCTACACATTGTATCAGTTAATGTATAAATAGTTAGAAATTGCTACACGTTGTAGCAGCTACTGCAACATGTTGAAGCAGCACTACAGCACGTTGAAGCAGCTACTAGTCAGAAGCTACTACACGTTGTAGTAGTTTCTCAAGAGTAGTTGCTACACTGTATAGCAGTTGCTACAGATTAACTGCTACGTAAAAACACTACAACAAAAACATTAAAAGACAACGGTTAAAAACCGTTGTCGTAAGCCTTTAAAACCGTTGTAATTGACAGTGTTGTTAAAAGTGGGGGCTACGACAACGATTTTAAACCGTTGTCTTTGACTAAAAAGACAACAGTTTTGCAACGGTTTAAAACCGTTGTCTTTGAATGAAAAGACAACGGTTTAAAACCGTTGTTGTTTAGAGTATTTTTTTAATAACATTGCCCGTTACAATCATTTTTGGGGCTACGACAATGGTTTTTAACCGTTGTCTTTGAGGGTGATAGACAACAACAACTGTTTTAAATTGTTGTCTTTTAAATTATTATCTTTTAATACCAATATATTATATTTCAATATAAATATATAATAAAGAATCATAATCACAAAAGAAAGAATATTCCTCACATCAATATCATTCAAAATGTTACTTATACAAGAATTACAATTGCAAAAGAAGAAACATGTCTCATGTTTAAATAAAATTTATCTCAATACAAATAAACAAATAAATTCCATTTATAACTAATGAACAATAGCCAACTAATGAACAAGTCCCATCACAATCTTCAACTTGTAGGATTTCATTGAACTCTTTTTTCTCACTTGCTGATTCTTTTTCAATCAGTATATAAGAATTGGCCGTCACTGTTATAGCTTTGCATATAGCAAAATGAATAAAGCTCAATGGAGTGAATAGCTTCATGTAGCTGAAACCAAAAAATTGGGACAAGCATAGCTTAATGAAGATGATGTAAGAATTAGCAACAAGTTAATTCCAATAAACTGACCAGTCCTGCCCTAACATGATCACAAATGAAAGCTGCATCGCTGTATCGCTCTTCCTCTATAGCTCTCTCTGTGGCAACAAGAGTGCTTAGAATATAAATTAAATACAAAAAGTGCATAAGACAAGTTTCATACATTCATAATAGTCAATGCTGCTCCAACAATATCCTTTTTTGTAGCACCAGTTATGGCCAACTTCAGCTTTGCAGCTTCTCCATAATCCTCTCTTAAAATAGCCTCATTCAATTGACTGAAATAAGGCCATCACATAGCATGAAACTATCAGCAAAACTAAAGCCACAGTGGTATGAACAAAATTGTTCACTAGAACATAATAAACTTGACTCTAACAAGAGGAAATCAAGTTTGGTATATTCAGTTAAGCTTCAACTTCTAATTTAGTGGTGTTGTTTGTGCTACTCTCTTTGGGCATAACAAGCCAGAGTGACCATGGTCCAAAACTTTGAACAAGACTGATTTTACCAGCCAGTTGATGGCCTATACCATGTGAATCATTTTCATATAACCTTTACAAACCTATAATAAGATCTGAACTAACATTGGCATAAACCAAATTGTGCTAACTATACCAATTTTATGGATCAGTATAATTGTTAGAACCAGCTGATATCATTTCAACTCGTCACAAGGACTCTTTGAGGGTTTTTTTTACACTGTTTAAGTTATTTTATACATTTAAACCCAAACATTTCTTATATGATTCCCTCGCTCTTTACAATATTCCACTCAAATGGCTGATTCTCTTAATTGATTAATCACAAGCGGATGCACAAGACGACTGACAATGAATTAACCATGTAATTGAACATAAAAGTAAAACAGTTTTCTTTATAAATAAATATTAACTGACCCAACTCCACCACCAATCTGAAAACATCAATCGAAGACTAGAAGATTTTACCTTTAAGACGGAAACAAGTTTCTCGTGTTCTTCAATCTCCGTAAAATGCTGCTTCCACCTCTCCCAATCCCAATCCTCCCCATTTTCCTCGACCGTAGTCACCTTCTTCTCCTCCTCCGTAATGCAACCAACAAATTTGGATGGATGAAGCCTCAAAACACTAAATTACCTATCAAACTAAAAACCATAAAGATATTTCTCGATAAAATTACCTATCAAACTTTAGTGGCCTCCACTCATGACTATAAAGTACAACAATAAAAATCATATCAAAGGGAGGAAGCAAGACCAATTCCAACCTTGAGGCAGATACAATACCATTATACAAACACTAATGGTTTTTAGAAAGCAAGATTAGTTCCAAACATAAGCAGAGAAAGAGGAGAATTCTACAGTTCCAAGCAATAAATTCTTATCGACATAGGAAGAAACACAGAAGTTGTACAAACTCACATTTATATAAAAGCTCCCATGCGTAGATCACAGTTGTAGGTCTTGCACATCTCCTTCATATTTGTTGAAGGCTCTGATAATGTATGTTCTCAGTTCAGCATTCACCTTCTCTTCATCCCACATGAATCCTTGGATATTCTGAAAAGGGAATGGAAAAAGAAAAAAAAATCTAACTCTTTTAGAACTTTGTCAGATGCAAATTTTAAGGATGATAACTAATGTTTATTTATCTACACCTTCTGTATTTTTAGAGAAAAGAGAGCATGATATCCATCAGTTGGTTGCACATGAAATCTGTGATTGGATTGTTACAAGCTAAGCATGGAGTATGAAGAGGAGTGGAATTAACAACTAACCTGAACCCACTCAAAATAACTGACAGTAACGTCGCCAGAGTTCGCATATATATCTGGAAGAATCACGACACCTTTGTTTGATAGGATCTAAAAAAGGAGGCAAAAAGTTAACTAGCTGGCTATACCAGCAACTATGCTTTTGACCAATGAGAGGATTAAAACTTGGGTATCACCTCATCAGCTTCAGGATCAGTTGGATGATTTGCAACCTCAACAATGAATTTGGCCTTATGTCATTCGCATTTTCCCTTAGGATTGACAAAAGAAGAAAAAGTTTCTCAGATCATAAAACTTCCAAGGAGAAGAAACAATCTAATTTATTCCCAGTGATCTCAGATGTTTCTTAAAACTACTAATAAGTAGATTATAAGGTAGAACAATTTACAGAAAGAATCCAATGATAAAAAACCAGTTAATCACACCACCAAGTGCTGCAGGGATGAGAACATCACAATCTTCAATTAGCAAAGAACCTGGATCGATGGGCTCTCCGCCAGTAAAACTGAGAGCGAAATTCATTTATGATGATCAAAGCAAAAAAGAAAAAGATACGAACAAGTAAAACTGTATGTAAGAGCAAGAAAACGACAGAAGCCAACTCTATTATGCCACCGAAGACGCACCACCCTCCATCCGATATACTCATCTATCATCAGCAAACCTAACGAATCAATACTAAAACGACAGAAGCCAAGTACGTACCAAAGGCAGAGCGGCTAAGCTTCCACCACCCTCCATCCGGAGACAAAATGTTGCCTCTTCAGCGTCCGAAGCCGAAATCCCACTCGTATCTTCTGGCTCTCATCGACGCTTAAAGATGATCGGAAGCACCTTCCCTTCCGCCCAGTAAACCCTAGCTCCGACGAATCTCACGAACGGGTGCGCAATCTCCTGCTCCGGCTACGAATTCCTCTTCGAATCGAAGGCTGAATTTGACAGCAGGTGCGAGAACCCTCTTTCTTCCTCACCTCCGACCTCTCTCTGTCGTTCTTCTCGACGCTCGTCTACCTCGCGCTCACTCGCTCGTTCACACGCCCACCCTGCGTCGGATTAGAAGGGGCGTATTTGACGACGCCCTGTTTCGGTGAGGACCCTCTCCAACGGCTTCTTTAGATTAATGCTACAAATCGCATACATCGCGAGTTTGAAACTCAGAACCCGCATGGCCCCATCTTTCCATGGGATGCGACCCGGGAACGATAGGAAGTTTTATGCCGAGAGTTGGAGGGGATCACGAGGACACCAAGTTGAGGGGCTAAGGACACCAAGGCCTCTTTTCTGAGGCACAACGTTGCAAGTTCTTACCGACCAGAGTCACCTCCGCCTAGCAATCTACATAAGCAGCAGCAATCACCTATGCTCCTGCCTCGTCTTTTAAAAAAGAGGGCATACTTCCACACTCGTCTAGAGCAGTATGAGGAGAAAGATTGTATGAGGAGAGAGATTTAGGGTTCAGGTAGGCTAAGAGGGGAAAATAGGGCGTCAAAAAATTTTCGAAGAGAGGGAAGCAAACCACTGCTACAACAAAAACGACGAAGGAGAAAAACGGCGAAAGAATAAAGTCAAAGACAACGGTTTATTAAAACTGTTGTCTTTGACCCCTAAAAAAGCGCTTAAAGACAACAGTTTTAGAAAACTGTTGTAAAATGTGTTGTTGATTTTATAAAAAGTCACTCAACAACAACAGTTTTTACAAAATTGTTGTCTTTAATTTTTTTCGGGCGCTCAAAAACAACGGTTTTGTCAAAAACCGTTGTCTTATACCAAATTAACAACAGTTCCTTCTAAAATCGTTGTCTTTATGGTGTTATCTTTTAACAATTTTGTTGTAGTGTACACATTGTAGCAGCTACTCCAGAATAGCTACTACAACGCCTAATAGCTACTGCTGATCTCCATATTTTAGCCATGTTTTTTCTGCAGAAATGTTAAGTAGTCAGCAATCTGAAAGCTCACATTCATGTTTTAAGAAGTATGTATCAAATAAGAAGTCATTGATGAATTTTATCACGCGCTTCAATAGGGTATTGTGACAACAAAGACACACTAAGTTAGTTGCCGATCATATTAATATGATCGAGCAGTCAAAGATTAAGACAAACTAACCTATGGAAACTCAAATGGTTAAGATGTACACAAAAAGGAAATGGTTGGATTTTCAAAGTGAAGTGAGTCTGAGTCATGGTTATGTTCAACAAGCATCTATAGGTGTTGATTTAGTGGGTTATGATGTCATGAATTTTCAACATGGTTCATCCACAAAACTAAGGGTCCTCACGTATGACAAACATACAGAGTACATATCCTGTAGTTGTAGAAAATTTGAGTTAAAGGGCATTCCATGTAGGCATATATTAGCTTTTTCTGTATCAACCAAGTGTTTCTGCTGCCTGATAAGTATATACTCAACAGATGGACAAAAAATGCTAAGGTTGGGGTAATCTATGCTTTTGGTGAGCAAACTTTCATTGGTAGTCCAGATGCGAAATTGATGACAAGACACTCGAGGTTGTCCTATAAAGCTTCAATAGTGATCAATGATATGTCTTTGACTGATGAGGGGGCAAACTTCTTGGATGAATAATTCGATTATATATATAGTAAAATTCAAAAGATGAATATTAGCAGAAAATGTGACAATCAAAGTCAAAGGAAGAAAGTCATCGATGGGGCCCCCTCTATTGTTGATCCTTCTTTAGTAAGGGCAAAGGGTGTGGGAAAAGATTGAAATCTTCAAAAGAGACGTCAACCTCAAAGTCTAGGCCATGTTGTGGATACGGTCACCGAGGTGTCTCACACGACAAGCGCAACTGTCCATTATTACAGTAAGGGTATGCGTCCATTAATTATGCATTTGTAGTATAATTTTATTCCTGAATCAATGATTTTTATCCATTAATAGTAAAGTTGATGACGAGTCGATTGCCAGATCAACTACTACAGAGAAAGATAATACCAACGATGACGAATCATATGAAGAAGATTTGGCATCTATAGATGGTACTTTCAAAGTTTTATTTCACTTTAATACTGGACCTAGATAAATTTTAACGTATAATTATCTTTTTTATTATAGGTTCTAATAACTTGCCCTTTGAGTTATGAGGCTAGGTTTTCCAAACTCTCAGTGAGCGATTATTACTTATTATAGACGATTTTCCTTCTACTCTAAATCTTACGTTGTTATTCCATTAATAATCTGAGATGTATTACATAAAACCTAACTTTTTATTATAACAAATTAATTTTTCGATTGAACTTGCTTCCATCACCATTCCTCTTTCTGTCAATTATTAATTGATGGGTCTGAGGGTCTCCATAAATTATATAAGTGACCATTGAATTATTAATAGAGACTATGGCTTGTTAGCTGCATCGGCAGTAGATTTCTACACTTTGTAGCATATCACGTCTCTGAAATAACTGCTACAATATGTAGCTGCTAATCCGCACTAACTTCCACAGAGTGTAGAAGCTAATCTTCAGAAGCTGCTACACATTGTAGCAGTTACATTTGTGAAGTTGCTATAATCTGTAGCAACTAATCCGCACTAATTGCTACAGAGTAAAGCAGCTACTCTTGAGAAACAACTACATGTTGGAGAAGCTCACTTTATTACTGGATTTTGATAAATTTCAGCTTATAATTATCTTTGTTGTTGCAAGTTCTAACAACATGACCGTTGAATTATGAAGCTAGGGTTACAATGTGTCAGCGAGCGGTTATTAGTTAATACAAATGAATTTGACAACCTTGTTGGTTATTATAGATCGATTTAAAAAACTTCTGTCATACTGTCGATATTATAATAGCTAAAAGTGACATTTTGTATGTAGAGCGGCGTATGCATATGCTCCCTTGCCTATAGTGAGAGATTATAATAGAACATTAACAAACATTTTCGTTCCTTTTTTATTCTTAAGGCTTCCTCTTTTGATCTTTTAGACAAGGTAAGATTTATTCAAATCATCACCTTTATCCTTCGAGAGGAATAAAACATGGATTTTTGAAATTGTCTTTACGTACCAAGTTTAGAAAGAACTAGTTTTCAGTTTCTAAACTATTTAAAGAATTTAATATTTTGCCTCTTTTAATAACAAAGTTGTTATCAAGAAAAAAATGAAATTTATCTGTTCTGGTACGTTGGTTGGAAATTTAAAAATCCAATAACTCCCACAATGCAACAAATGGAAATTAATAATATATCTTCTAACTTTAATAAGAGAAAGCAACCTTCAGAGATGAACCAATTATATCTTTAACATCTAAGGCTAGGTTATATTAACTTGAGTAGGATTCAAAGGATAATAGCCGACATGGGTAGTGGAAACCTTTCCAACATGCGAATCTTACTTGGAAGGAAGAATAACCAAGAAGCTTTTAAGTTTAAGGGGTATAGAGCCAAAGATGTGTTGGAATTGGTTTATTCTGATTTGTGTGGATCTATGACTATTCAGGAAAGAGGTAGTTTTGAATATTTCATCAATTTTATAGACAACTATTCAAAATACGGGTACATTTACTTGATGCGCTACAAGTCTAATTGTTTTGATAAGTTCAAAGAGTATTAGGCTGATGTGGAGTAACGTCAAGATAAAAGTATCAAGACACTACGTTGAGATCGTAGTGGCAAGAACCTCTTGGGAGAGTTTAGGAGTCACTTATCAGAAGACGGGATTCAATCCCAACTAACTACACCTGGTACACCCCAACAGAATGGTGTAGTAGGAAGGTATAGGACTCTTATGGAAATTGTTAGATCAATGATAAGTTATTCAGAATTACCAAAATTTGTTTTGAGGATATACACTGGAAACGGAAGTGAACATAGTACCTTCTAGGTCAGAACTCTCTACTCCCATTGAATTGCAGAATGGGTGTAAGCCTAGCTGAAGCATATTCGGATTTGGGTGGTCTAGCACATGAGAGACACTGATAAGTTGGACAGGAGTTCACTTGTTTGTAGGTTATCCTAGAGAAACGAAAGGAGGTTTATAGTCCTAAAAATCAGAAGGTCATTGTTAGCACCAATGCACGATTTTTAGAAGAGGACTATGTAATAAACCATAAGCCCATAAGTAAATTTGTTCTTAAGGAAATAATAAACGGCACGTCTAATCTAGTACCAACTGTACAAGATGAAATATCACAAGAAACTGCAACACGTATCACAGATGATACACAATTGCAGAAAGTGCCTCGTCGTAGTGGGAGGGTTGTTAGACAACCTAAAATATTCATGTTTTGGGAGAGTCTTTGGACTTGATCCCTGGTGAACATGAACCTAATTCACGGACATATGACGAAGCGCTCCAAGATAAAAATGCAGCATCTTTGAAAAGAGCAATGAATACAGAATTAGAATATATGTATTCTAATAAAGTCTGGGAACTTGTAGAACCACCAAATGATGTAAAAGTCATTGGGTGTAAATAGGTCTACAATAGGAAAAGAGGGGGTAGACAGGAAGGTGGAAATTTTCAAAGCAAGGCTTGTTGAAAAAAAAAACTTTTTCGTCGGTAGTCGTGCTTAAGTCTATCCAGATTCTTTTATCTATATGGACTATGAGATTTGGTAAGTGAATGTCAAGACAACTTTCCTTAATGGAACTCTTGAAGAAAATATCCATATAAAGCAACCAGAAGGGTTCATTGAAAAGGGCAAGGAGCATCTAGTATGTAAGGTCAATCGGTCTATGGACTGAAGCAAAGCTTCAAGGTCTTGGACATCTGGTCTAATGAAGTAATCCAGACTTTTGGATTTATTAGTGACCAGATAAGTCTTGTGTATACAAGAAGTGTGATGGAAAGGTGGTGGTATTTCTTGTACTATACATAGATGACATTTTTGGTAGTTGGAAACAATATCAAAATGTTGTCGGAAGTAAGGGTATGGTTATCCAAACAAATTCGATATAAAGGACTTGGGAGAATGCACATATTCTTGGGATCAAAGTAATAAGTGATCACAAGAAAAGAATATTGTGCTTATTCCAAGCTTTATATATCGAAACAATCCTTGCTTGTTTTAGCATGCATGACTCCAAGAAAGGTTTTCTACCTTTTAGGCATGGAGTAGCTTTATCTAAAGAAATGTCTCCGAAGACATCAAAGGAGATAAATGGCATGAAGGCAGTTCTTTATGCTTCAGCTATCGGAAGCCTAATGTATGTAATACTATGTACGAGACTGGATATCTATTTTGCCCAGGGCATAGTTAGCAGATATCGAAGTAACTCAGGACTAGGACACTAGACTGCTGTAAAGCATATACTAGAGAATATATGCTAGTTTACAAGTCAGATAATTTGATCCCTGTGGGTTACACGGATTTTGACTTCCAATCAGATAAGGACAACCTCGAGATTTTGTGTTTACTTTAGGAAGTAAAGCTATAACAATGGAGGAGTGTTAAGCATAGATGTTTTTCGAACTCCACCATAGAAGCTGAGTATGTGGCAGCCTCTAAGGCAACTATAGAAGCTGTATGGCTTAAAAACTTCATGATGGACTTAGATATGATTTCTGGTTTGTCCAAAAATTATTATAATTTATTGTAATAATAGTGGTGCAGTAGCAAACTCGAAGAAAAACATAAATCCATAAGACAAGTAAACACAATAGAGCGCAAGTACCACCCAATACGAGACATCGTATAACGAGGAGAAGTTGTTGCCGCCTAGATTGCACCAGGTGATAACCTTTAAATCCTTTCACTAAGGTCCTTAAGGCAAGAGCTTTTGATGGACATGTTGAAGGGTTGGGAATCAGATGAATGACAGTATTTATGGCAGCATAGTCTTTTAGTATAAGTGGGAGATTGTTGGAATGTATACTAAAATCCTAGCTTTTGTAAACATTTATTTTTGAAATAAAGAATCACATTGGTAAAAAATATCTACATTTATGTTAAGTGTAGTTGTTCAATTAATTTATAATGTAGATAACATGGTGTGTGGTGTCACGTATAGAAGATCATGTTATCAATTCTTTATAAATTATAAACAGTTGCTCACGACTAAGATGGAAAGGAACAAACCGTCGGTAAAGTCGTTGTGTGATTAGGGATTAGTTTATCTTGACTAATAAATTATACTAGTACACTCTAAGTGTACTGAGTAGGACCATTTTAGGTAAGTTCTTTTTATACTGACTTGATAAAAGAATTAGACCTTAGTTATTATGGAAGTGTGTGCTCTTAATCCTAATATAATAACAAACACATAGATTTAGTATTTATTTCTTTGACTTATCAATGGGTGAGATTTAGCGCGATAAATCAATAAGCCTGATAAGTTGGGAAATGATATTACTTATAGTGTGTGTTGTTGATTATTGAATAAAACTGTGTCCTAGTAATCTATGTTGAGAATAACCCCAAGAAGAGCTCATAAAGATTGACATGTTAAACCCTGCAAGTGGACTTAGTCCAACATGATGATGAGGTTGAGTGGTACTACTCTTGGACTAAGATATTAATTAAGTGAGTTGTCAGTAACTCATTTAATTAGTCGACATTCGACATCTTAAACACAGAGAGACTAAGACACTCATAATAAGAAGGAGCCCAAAATGTAATTTGGGATTGGTGCGGTAGTTCAATAATAATTTTTTAGTGTTATGAATTATTATTGATGAAATTAAGTTGTGTGTTCGGGGCGAACACGGGAAGCTTATTTTCATCGGGAGACCAAAACCAATTCCTCCTCTCAGTCCCTATTGTAGCCTCTTATATATAGAGAATTATATCCACCTATACCCACCTTCTTACCTACTCTTTGGTGGCTGACCAAGCTAAGCTTGGAACCCAAGCTAGGGCCGGCCAAAGGATTGAGCCAAGATTAGTGGCCGGCCCTAGCTTGTTGTCCAAACTAGGTGTGGCCGGCCACATATAATATAAAAGGGATTTTATTTAAATTTTTTCTTATGTGGATAACATGGTTTTAAAAGAGAGTTTAAAATTTAAATTTTTCCTTTTATAGCTTTCTACAAAAGATTAAGAAAAAATTTGAAATATTTCCTTATTTGTAGATTGAAAGGAGATTTTAATTTTGATAAAACTTTTCTTTTTTGTAACCATGTTCATGATTTAAAAAGAGAGTTTTAAAATTAAAAATTTCTACAAAATATTAAGAGAAGATTTGATATCTTTCCTTATTTGTAGATTAAAAGGAGTTTTTAATTTTAGAGAAAACTTTCCTTTTTGAAAATTATCCACATGTTTGAAAGAAAGATTTTAATTTATAAAATTTCTTTTTATAACCCACCATGAAGGGATAAATTATTAGAAAAATTTTATTTTTAAAATTTCTGGAAACAAATAAGGGAGTTTTAATTTTGTTTAAAACTTACCTAGTTTTGGAAGCTTTTAAAGTGGCCGACCATATGGTTTAAGAGAAGGATTTTAATTTTAATTAATTAAATTTTCCTTTTCATGACAAAGTAATAAGGAAGTTTTTATTTAAATTTTCTTATTTGCCAAGATCAAGGATTATAAAAGAGGGGGTAGAGGTGCCTTCATGGGTGCTAACTCTATTCTATTTTTTCCTCCATCTCTTCCTTGGTCGTGGCCGACCCTAGGGCCTCTTCTCCTTCTCTTCTCTTCCTCCTTTGTGGCCAGTGGCATCAATATAAGAAAAGTCCATGGTGGCCGGTTCTAGCTAGGAGAAGAAGGAGAGAAAGAAGACTTTGTTTCTTGCATCCCTTGGAGCTTAGTGGTGGTGGCCGAACCTCACATCTCTTGGAGTTTTTTGTGGTGGCCGAAACTTGCTTGGAGAAGAAGGGTTTGGGTGGTTCTTATCTTGGAAGATCGTTGCCCACCAACGTCCGAGATTAGAAGAGGAATATGGTAGAAGATCAAGAGGTTATTTGCTTACTAAGAAAGGTATAACTAGTAATTGTTTTTCGCATCATACTAGTTTTCTTTGTATAGTTATTTTTGGAAATACCAAACACAAGAGGCATATGATTTTAGAGTTTCGAATTTGTGTTTTTGTTTTGATTTTTGAATTTGTGATTCGATTGTTCTTTTTGGTTAAACCTAATGTTATTTTAGGAAATTAAATATTGAATTTCTATTAAAGGCTTTGTCGAGGCAGTGGTGGATGATCCCATACCCAAGAAGGCTTAGTGCCTCGCCATGTTTGACCTGGGAGCTGATTTTAGAAATAAATATTTAATTAACTTTGTAACATAGGTTGGACTTGGATCAATAGTGTTAAGTTCCGCTTGCGATCCAAATCTAAATCATTAAGAACATATAAGTTAAATTTGGAATCAATAATGTTAAGTTCCGTTTGGGATTCCTAATTTAATTTCTAAAGAACACAATAGGTTGTTTAGGAAAGGTTCGACACTTGTACAAAATTTTTATATAGTGGAACCGGTACGATCTTCCTAGGACCAACCAACAATTGGTATCAGAGCTAGGGTTTGCCTCTATGTGTTTGGTTTTCAAATAGATTATGCACATGTCATACATAATTTAGGCAGGATAATAGTAGGATGTGCTAATTTTGTGGTTGCAGGCTCCAACCATTATGATATATAGATATTGTGTGTGATTGGACCCTTGGACATGTCAAGTGCATTTTATTGTGTGTGCATGATTGTAATATTAAATACAGTAGGAGCTGTATTAGTTATTAGGATTTTACATTTTTTGTTTCGATCTAGATTACATGTACATTCCTTTGTGGAATATAGGATAGATATATGTAAAATTCTATTTTTGTCACGAATCGTATCCTTGCGAAGCGTGGTGCTACTGGAGGACCAGAGGCGCAGTAGAAAAGGAAGCTCGATGGACCTGACGACATGGACCCGATGGTGATGGCTAAAGATGGCAGTAGCCAGGGTTAGAACACACGAATAACAGTGATGGAAGAAGTCATAATAGTTGGAAAATTAATTTTCATATTTATTGCTTTTATTTACTATGATGTAAATGTGATGTATACTAGCATAGGTTAAAATTCCTCACTTTAAAAACTAAGTGGGAGAGGGATTTTTAAATAAATTTCACGGTCTCCATTACTGGTTTGTAAGTGATGTAACAAGCTTGCATGTTGGCTCTGAGTGCCTCCCTCCATAACGGATGAGTTTGTTGCGAATCACTAGATCAAACTTCTTTTATGGATGGTTATAGGAAATTATTTAGGAGCGTGTGATCTTCTCCAACTGAAGGGGCATAATCCTATTTAATGGACTAAGTATCAAGTAATGATATACACTTAGACGCATTCATTAGTATCCTCCCCAACGGAGTCACTGCTATAGTTTTGCAGGACCAAAGACAATACCAACTATTAATTTGTCATAAAGCTAGGTGAAACCCTCCTCTTACAAATGTTTGAATTTGTATATGTCCACACTAACGTGGCATGTAAAATCCACGGTGTTTGAGGTAATTTTGTCATAAAGTTAGGTTGACAAAATAATTTGGGTAAAACCTCCTCTTATAAACAAATGAATTTGTATACATCCAAACTAACGTGGCATACAAAATTCATGGCGTTTGAGGGAATTTAAGGATGACAAGATAATTAATGGGTAAGACCCTTATCTTACAAATGTTTGATTTTGTATACATCCACACTAATGTGACATTCAAAATTCATAGTGTTAGAGGTGTTGGTGAATTTAAATAATATTGTTTGAGGAATCAATATTATTTTAAATTCAAAGTTTTGACCAAATATTTGACCAAAGACAAGACCAACTATTAATTTTATTCGTCATAAAGTAAGGTTGACGAGATAATAAAATTAATGGATAAAATTTCCTCTTTGAATTTTTATACGTCCACACTAACGTGACATACAAAATTCATGGGGATTTTTAAGGAGTTGGTCTTGACCAAATATTTTTGTGATTCTTAGGATTTAAAATGCTGGTCAATCCCCTAACTGTTATACTATAGGATAGACTTAGTGGTCCCAATTATAATGATTGGAAATAAGACTTGGACATTAAGGTGGACTGTCTTCTTAGAACTAAGAACAATAAAGGTGTATTTTATTCATTAGTTATTACATGTTTAGTGGAGTTATCTACCGATACCTGGTGTGTAGATACGGGAACCACTGATCATGTCAACAATTTATTGCAGGGGTTCTAGGAAGCCTGACAACTATATGAAAGGAAAATCACCGTCTACATGGGCACTGCTGCAAAAGTAGTAGTTGTTGCAGTGGGAGGTGTTTATCCTCCGAGAGGAATAAAACATGGATTTTTGAAATTGTCTTTACGTACCAAGTTTATAAAGAACTAATTTTCAGTTTCTAAACTATTTAAAGAACTTGATATTCTGCCTCTTTTAATAACAAAGTTGTTATCAAGAAAAAGAGGAAATTTATCTGTTCTGGTACCTTAGTTGGCAATTTAAAAATCCAATAACTCCCACAATGTAACAAATGGAAATTAATAACATATCTTCTAACTTTAATAAGAGAAAGCAACCTTCGGAGATGAACCAATCATATCTTTGGCATCTAAGGCTAGGTTATATTAACTTGAGTAGGATTTAAAGGATAATAACCGATGAACTTTTGGGTTCATGGGTAGTGGAAACCTTTCCAACCTGCGAATCTTACTTGGAAGGAAGAATAACCAAGAAGCTTTTAAGTCTAAGGGGTATAGAGCCAAAGATGTGTTGGAATTGGTTCATTCTGATTTGTGTGGATCTATGACTATTCAGGAAAGAGGTAGTTTTGAATATTTCGTCAATTTTATAGACAACTATTCAAAATACGGGTACATTTACTTGATGCGTTGCAAGTCTAAGTGTTTTGATAAGTTCAAAGGGTATTAGGCTGATGTGGAGTAACGTCAAGGTAAAAGTATCAAGACACTATGCTGAGATCGTAGTGGCAAGAACCTCTTGGGAGAGTTTAGGAGTCACTTATCAGAAGACGGGATTCAATCCCAACTAACTACACCTGGTACACCCCAACAGAATGGTGTAGTAAGAAGGTATAGGACTCTTATGGAAATAGTTAGATCAATGATAAGTTATTCAGAATTACCAAAATTTGTTTTGAGGATATACACTGGAAACGGAAGTGAACATAGTACCTTCTAGGTCAGAACTCTCTACTCCCATTTGTTAGGATGTATACTAAAAGTCTAGTTTTTGGTATAAACATTTACCTAGAAATAAGAATCACATTGGTCAAATGTCTACATTTATGATAAATGTAGTTGTTTAATTAATTTATATTGTAGATAACATGGTGTGTAGTGTCACACACAGAGGATCATATTATCAGTACCTTATAAATTATAAACAGTAGCTCATGACCAAGATGGAAAGGAACAAACCATTGGAAGGTCGTAGTGTAATTAGGTATTAGTTTATCTTAACTATATAATTACACTAGTACACTTAGAGTGTATTGAGTAGGACTATTAGAGGTCGTTTCTTTTATACTGACTTTATAAAGGAGCAAAGACCTCAGTTATTATAGAAGTGTGCTCTTAATCCTAATATAATAACAAGCACATATATTTGATATTTATTTCTTTAATTTATCAATGGGTGAGATTTAGTTCGATAAATCAATAAGCCCGATAAGTTGGGAAATGATATCACTTATAGTGTGTGTTATTGATTATAGAAGGAAACTGTGTCCTAGTAATCTAGGTTGAGAATGTCCCCAAGAGGAGCTCATAAGGATTGTCATGTTAAACCCTGCAGGTGGACTTAGTCCGACATGACGATAAGGTTGAGTGGTACTACTCTTGGACTAAGATATTAATTAAATGAGTTGTCAGTAACTCACTTAATTAGTGGACATTCGACATCTTAAACACAGGGAGACTAACACACTCATAATAAGAAGGAGCCTAAAATGTAATTTGGGATTGGTGCGGTAGTTCAATAATAGTTCTCTAGTGGAATGAATTATTATTGATAAAATTAAGTTGTGTGTTCGGGGCTAACACGGGATGCTTAATTTTATCGGGAGACCAAAACCAATTCCTCCTCTCGGTCCCTATTGTAGCCTCTTGTATATAGAGATTTATACCCACCACATACCCACCTTCTTACCCATCCAATGGGGCCGGCCAAGCTAGCTTGGAACCCAAGCTAGGGCCGGCCAAGACCAAGTGGATGAGCCAAGTTGGTGGCCGACCAAAGCTTGGGTCCCAAGCTTAAGTGGCCGGCCACTAGAATATTAAAAAGGATTTTTATTAAATTATTTCTTATGTGGATATCATGGTTTTAAAAGAGAGTTTAAAATTAAAAATTTCCTTTTATAGCTTTCTACAAAAGATTAAGAGAAGAGATTAATCTCTTTCCTTATTTGTAGATTAAAAGGATGGTTTTAATTTTTGGTAAAAACTTTCCTTATTTGTAAATCATCTACATGTTTAAAAGAGAGTTTAAAATTTTAAATCTTTCCTTATTTGTTGATTAAAAGGTGGATTTTAAATTTTAAGAAAACTTTCCTTTTTAATCATGTTCATGATTTAAAAGAGAGTTTAAAAATTAAATATTCTCTTTTATAAGTTTCTACAAAAGATTAAGAAAAGATTTGATATCTTTCCTTATTTGTAGATTAAAAGAGATTTTAATTTTTAGAGATAACTTTCTTTTTATCCACATGTTTAAAAGAAAGATTTTAATTTATTAAATTTCATTTTTATAAACCAATCATGAAGAGATAAAATTATTGGAGAAATTTTTATAAATTTCCGGAAACAAATTAGGAATGTTTTAATTCTTGATTGAATTAAATTTCCTTTGCTTAGATTATTGTGGCCGGCCATGTTGATTAATAAAAGAGAAATTGATTTTATATCAATTAAATTTATTTTTCATGGCAAAGGAATTAAGGAAGTTTTTATTAAAATTTCCTTATTTGCCAAGACCAAGGATTATAAAAGATGAGGTAGAGGTGCCTTCATGACAAGAACTCTATTATATTTTTCTCCCTCTTTTTCTTCCTTGGTGTGGCCGGCCATCCTCTCCTCCTCTCTTCTCTTTGATGGCCGAACCTCATCCTTCTTGTGGAGATTCATATGGTGGCCGGATCAAGTTTAGAGAAGAAGAAGAAGAAGGAGGAGAGAAAGAAAGCTTTGTTTCTAGCATCCCTTGGATCATGGTGGTGGTGGCCGAACCTCTTCATCCTAGGAGAAGTTTTTGATGGCCGAAACTTGCAAGGAAGAAGAAGGTGCTTGGTGGTTCTCATCTCGGAAGGTCATTGCACACACAACGTCCGAGGTTAGAAGAGGAATACGGTAGAAGACCTAGAGGTTTTTGCTTGAAAAAGGAAAGGTATACTAGTATTTAATTTCCGCATCATACTAGTTCTATCTTCATGTAAAAATACCAAATACAACAGGCATGCGTTCTAGTATTTCAAATTTATTTTCGATGTTATGTTCTTTTGTTTTTCTTTTCCTTGTGATTTGATTGTTCTTTTCGGTTGACCTAAAGTTATTTAAGGAAATTAAATATTAGCTTTCCTTAAAAGGCTTTGCCTAGGCGGTGGTGGTTGTTCCCATATCCAAGAAGGCCATGTGCCTCGCCATGCAGTCCTGGAAGCCAATTCTGAAAATTAATATTTAATGAAATTAATAACCTAGGTGATTTGGATCGAATGTGTTAAGTTCCACAGGAGATCCAAGTCTAAACCCAAAAGAACAAGTAAATTAAACTTTGGATCAAACGTGTTAAGTTCCGTAGGCAATCCAAATTTAATTTAAAAGAACACATGGTAGCTAGGAAATGTTCAGACCTTTGTACAAAAATTTTTGTACAGTGGAACCATTAGGTTTTCCGAGTAGCAACCAACACCATTGAATTGCAGAATGGGCATAAGCCTAGTCTGAAGCATATTCGGATTTGGGTGGTCTAGCACATGAGAGACACTGATAAGTTGGACAGGAGTTCACTTGTTTGTAGGTTATCCTAGAGAAACGAAAGGAGGTTTATAGTCCTAAAAATCAGAAGGTCATTGTTAGCATCAATGCACGATTTTTAGAAGAGGACTATGTAATAAACCATAAGCCCATAAGTAAATTTGTTCTTAAGGAAATAATAAACGGCACGTCTAATCTAGTACCAACTGTACAAGATGAAATATCACAAGAAACTGCAACACGTATCACAGATGATACACAATTGCAGAAAGTGCCTCGTCGTAGTGGGAGGGTTGTTAGGCAACCTAAAATATTCATGTTTTGGGAGAGTCTTTGGACTTGATCCCTGGTGAACATGAGCCTAATTCACGGACATATGACGAAGCGCTCCAAGATAAAAATGCAGCATCTTTGAAAAGAGCAATGAATACAGAATTAGAATATATGTATTCTAATAAAGTCTGGGAACTTGTAGAACCACCAAATGGTGTAAAAGTCATTGGGTGTAAATAGGTCTACAATAGGAAAAGAGGGGGTAGACAGGAAGGTGAAAATTTTTAAAGCAAGGCTTGTTGAAAAAGAAAACTTTTTCGTCGGTAGTCGTGCTTAAGTCTATCCAGATTCTTTTATCTATATGGACTATGAGATTTGGTAAGTGAATGTCAAGACAGCTTTCCTTAATGAACTTTTGAAGAAAATATCCATATAAAGCAACCAGAAGGGTTCATTGAAAAGGGCAAGGAGCATCTAGTATGTAAGGTCAATCGGTCTATGGACTGAAGCAAAGCTTCAAGGTCTTGGACATCTGGTCTAATGAAGTAATCCAGAGCTTTGGATTTATTTAGTGACCAGATAAGTCTTGTGTATACAAGAAGTGTGATGGAAACGTGGTGGTATTTCTTGTACTATACATAGATGACATTTTTGGTAGTTGGAAACAATATCAAAATGTTGTCGGAAGTAAGGGTATGTTTGTCCAAACAAATTCGATATAAAGGACTTGGGAGAATGCACATATTCTTGGGATCAAAGTAATAAGGGATCACAAGAAAAGAATATTGTGCTTATTCCAAGCTTTATATATCGAAACAATCCTTGCTTGTTTTAGCATGCATGACTCCAAGAAAGGTTTTCTACCTTTTAGGCATGGAGTAGCTTTATCTAAAGAAATGTCTCCGAAGACATCAAAGGAGATAAATGACATGAAGGCAGTTCCTTATGCTTCGGCTATCGGAAGCCTAATGTATGTAATACTATGTAAGAGACTGGATATCTGTTTTGCATAGGGCATAGTTAGCAGATATCGAAGTAACCCAGGACCAGGACACTAGACTGCTGTAAAGCATATACTAGAGAATATATGCTAGTTTATAAGGCAGATAATTTGATCCCTGTGGGTTACACGGATTTTGACTTCCAATCAGATAAGGACAATAGTAAGTCGACCTCGAGGTTTTGTATTTACTTTAGGAAGTAAAGTCATAACAATGGAGGAGTGTTAAGCATAGATGTTTTTCGAACTCCACTATAAAAGATGAGTATGTGGCTGCCTCTAAGGCAACCATAGAAGCTGTATGGCTCAGAAACTTCATGATGGACTTAGATATGATTTCTGGGTTGTCCAAAAATTATTACAATTTATTGTAATAATAGTGGTGTAGTAGCAAACTCGAAGAAAAACATAAATCCATAAGACAAGTAAACACAATAGAGCGCAAGTACCACCCAATACGAGACATCGTATAACGAGGAGAAGTTGTCGCCGCCTAAATTGCATCAGGTGATAACCAGTAAATCCTTTCACTAAGGTCCTTAAGGCAAGAGCTTTAGATGAACATGTTGAAGGGTTGAGAATCAGATGGATGACAGTATTTATGACAGCATAGTCTTTTAGTATAAGTGGGAGATTGTTGGAATGTATAATAAAAGCCTAGCTTTTGTAAACATTTATTTTAAAATAAAGAATCACATTGGTAAAAAATATCTACATTTATGTTAAGTGTAGTTGTTCAATTAATTTATATCGTAGATAACATGGTGTGTGGTGTCACGCACAGAAGATTATGTTATCAATTCTTTATAAATTATAAACAGTTGCTCACGACTAAGATGGAAAGGAACAAACCGTCGGTAAAGTCGTAGTGTGATTAGGGATTAGTTTATCTTGACTAATAAATTACACTAGTACACTCTGAGTGTATTGAGTAGGACCATTTTAGGTAAGTTCTTTTTATACTGACTTGATAAAAGAATTAGACCTTAGTTATTATGGAAGTGTGTGCTCTTCATCCTAATATAATAACAAACACATATATTTAGTATTTATTTCTTTGACTTATCAATGGGTGAGATTTAGCGCTATAAATCAATAAGCATGATAAGTTGGGAAATGATATTACTCAGAGGCGGATCCAGAGGGGGGGCGGCATCGGCGGTCGCCCCCCTGTTGATAATGGAACCCCTAGTAGTATGGGGTTCCACCGGTGGAGATAGAAGATACTGCCCCTTGTTCCACGTAAAAATCGTCCCTCCATGCTTGAATTTCTGGATCCGCCACTATTATTACTTATAGTGTGTGTTGTTGATTATAGAAGGAAACTGTGTCCTAGTAATCTAGGTTGAGAATAACCCCAAGAGGAGCTCATAAGGATTGTCATGTTAAACCTTGCAGGTGGACTTAGTCCGACATAACGATGAGGTTGAGTGGTACTACTCTTGTACTAAGATATTAATTAAGTGAGTTGTCAATAACTCATTTAATTAGTGGACATTCGATATCTTAAACACAGGGAGACTAACACACTCATAATAAGAAAGAGCCCAAAATATAATTTGGGATTGGTGCGGTAGTTCAATAATAATTCTTTATTGGTATGAATTATTATTGATGAAATTAAGTTGTGTGTTCAGGGCGAACACGGGAAGCTTATTTTCATCGGGAGACCAAAACCAATTCCTCCTCTCGGTCCCTATCGTAGCCTCTTGTATATAGAGAACTATACCCACCTTCTTACCTACTCTTTGGTGGCCGGCCAAGCTAGCTTGGAACCCAAGCTAGGGCCGGCCAAAGGATTCAGCCAAGATTAGTGGCCGGCCCTAGCTTGAAGTCCAAGCTAGGTGTGGCCGGCCACATATAATATAAAAGGGATTTTATTTAAATTTTTTCTTATGTGGATAATATGATTTTAAAAGAGAGTTTAAAATTTAAATCTTTCCTTTTATAGCTTTCTACAAAAGATTTGAAATCTTTCTTTATTTGTAGATTGAAAGGAGATTTTAATTTTGATAAAACTTTTCTTTTTTGTAACCATGTTCATGATTTAAAAAGAGAGTTTTAAAATTAAAAATTTCTACAAAAGATTAAGAGAAGATTTGATATCTTTCCTTATTTGTAGATTGAAAGGAGTTTTTAATTTTAGAGAAAACTTTCCTTTTTGAAAATCATCCACATGTTTGAAAGAAAGATTTTAATTTATAAAATTTCCTTTTATAACCCACCATGAAGGGATAAATTATTAGAGAAATTTTATTTTTAAAATTTCTGGAAACAAATAAGGGAGTTTTAATTTTGTTTAAAACTTACCTAGTTTTGGAAGCTTTTAAAGTGGCCGACCATATGGTTTAAGAGAAGGATTTTAATTTTAATTAATTAAATTTTCCTTTTCATGACAAAGTAATAAGGAAGTTTTTATTTAAATTTTCTTATTTGCCAAGATCAAGAATTATAAAAGAGGGGGTAGAGGTGCCTTCATGGGTGCTAACTCTATTCTATTTTTTCCTCCCTCTCTTCCTTGGTGGTGGCCGACCCTAAGGCCTCTTCTCCTTCTCTTCTCTTCCTCCTTTGTGGCCGGCGGCATCAACACAAGAAAAGTCCATGGTGGCCGGTTCTAGCTAGGAGAAGAAGGAGAGAAAGAAGACTTTGTTTTTTGCATCCCTTGGAGCTTAGTGGTGGTGGCCGAACCTCACATCTCTTGGAGTTTTTTGTGGTGGCCGAAACTTGCTTAGAGAAGAAGGGTTTGGGTGGTTCTAATCTCGGAAGATCGTTGCCCGTACAACGTCCGAGATTAGAAGAGGAATACGGTAGAAGTTCCGTCCGCGATCCAAATCTAAACCATTAAGAACATATAAGTTAAATTTGGAATCAATAATGTTAAGTTCCGTTTGTGATTCCTAATTTAATTTCTAAAGAATACAATAGGTTGTTTAGGAAAGGTTCAACACTTGTACAAAATTTTTGTACAGTGGAACCGGTACGATCTTCCTAGGACCAACCAACAAGAGTTAATAATTCAAGCCCTAATCTATATTAATAATTCAATGGTCACTTATATAAATTGAAATTAATGAATTTATGGAGACACATAAATTAATTAATGATAACTTATTAAATCTGATCCATTACTCTCTCATCGTCCATAGAATGACCACTCATAGCTGTCATAAACCATATGACTAGTCATAGCTGTCATAAATCATGACCCGTGACTACTAGTAAAATCCTGCTTTGTCAGAAGGGCAACTGTGGGCTCGTGAATACACCTATTCCTAGATTGAATTGTATAGCACCGCTATGTTCCTATATAACAGAGGGTGGCTCCGTTCATGACATACCAATGGAAATGAGTACCTTATTCATGGATTGCCGACATTTTCTCAGCACCACCTTCGTCATTTCTTTCATGGCATCCATTGTAAATCTTGAAGTGTATCTTGCTCCCAAATCAGGAATAACAAAGCAGTCTTGTTGCCTTCCACGGTCTAGTGTAAGCTTTCATATTCGTAAAGGAATTTCTTTAAAGCAACCACTAGTGTCTAGCCTCGATGAGTGTATGTTGATGAGGTTAGGCCGCTCATGGAGTGGTTTAAATTCACCCAATATTTTGTGTTCGCGACGAAGAGCCTCAGCAATGCCCTGAGGAATGCTCCTGGATTAGGGAGAGGATGATCACCTCGACGAACTTTTCCCAACCATGACCAAAGGATGCGAGGGATATGGAAAATAATAGAAATTGTTTGGTGTTCACAATACTCTGTACGTTGATTAAGAGTGATCACCCATGGAGAAGACTGTGGAAGTAACTCGGCCAATATGAAAATGACGTTGTACAACTTATGAGAACAATGTGAGCGCTCATGGGGGCTCTAAACATTGTGTTTAATATTAAACTTATGATGTAATCGAAATGTAAATTTATTGACAATATTTTGTCAAGAAAGGTATAAATGTATTTTATAGCTGCTACACCTCGTTTTCTTACTCCTGAGTAGCTGCTACATGATATAGCAGCTACTGGCAATTAGCTGTTGTGATTATTCTATAGGTAGATGTTAAATATCGTGCCTGAATTTGTTCTCCAATATTTTTAATCACCCAATAAAATTATTTTTATATATATTATTCCTATTTTATTTCTTAAGTATGTTGTCATATTATGATGTGATAAATTAAAGAGGACTCATGAGTCTTGATCAAGCTCACAAACAAAAAACATGAGGTCCACGTTGTAGCAGCTAGTGTGTGGTAGTCATAAACACCATTGTAGCAACTAAAAAATTATTTCTAGATAACACATTAAATGCAACGGAAGGAGTCGGTGAATTTAATTTTAATCAAGTTGATGTTATAGCAGTTGTTAGTTCGTAACTGCTACAACACAGACTTCATGTTGTAGCAGTTACCTATCAAGATCCAGTATAAAAAAGACAATTATAAGCCGAACTTTATCAAGATCTAGTATTAAAGCAAGTTGCTACAACGTGTAGCAGCTGCTCATAAGTAGCTGCTACACTGTGTAGCAGTTAGTGCGGATTAGCTGCTACACATTGTAACAGCAACTCTAGAGAAGTGAGGTGCTACAATCGTACAACGTGTATCTGTGCTATTGTCGATGCAACTAACAAGCCCCAATCCCTATTAATAATTCAATGGTCACTTATATAATTTGAAATTAATAGATTTTTGGAGACCCATCAATTCATTAATGGCAGAATTAGTGATCGGGGATGAAAGCAAGATCAATGGATTAATGAATTTGTTACTACACACAGGGAGGCTTTATGTAATACTTTTCAGATGATTAATGGACTAACAGCGTAAGAATTGGAGTAGAAAGAAAATTATCGCTAGCTGAGAGTTTGGTAAACCTAACTTCATTACTCAAAGGTCATGTTGTTAGAACTTGTAAAAATAAAGATAATTATAGCAGCTATATTTATCAAGATCCAGTATTAAAGTGAAATAAAACTTTAAAAGTGTCAGCTATAGATGTCAAATCTTCTATTGGATATGTGTGAATGGAGAAAAGGTGGAGAGGAAAGAGGTTCCTCAGTTCACTCAGTGCACTCGCCCGACCGATTTCTAGGCTTCACCCCCCCCCCCCTGTCGGATGCTTAGCCTGCCCGGTCGCTTTGGTCGTCTGGCAAAAGCTCGTTCGGCCTCTCTACTTGCCAGACCGGATGAAAGCTAGCTCGTCCTCTTAGCTCGCTCAGCCACTGTGTAGTCTGTGTGTAGCATATAGCAAAAACTAAATAGTTGCTACAGCGTTGTAGCAATTAACATTCCAAGTAGCTACTTCAGCGTTGTAGCAGCTAATCATCGAGTTAGCTGTTACAGTGTTGTAGCAGCTAATATTCCAAATAATTGCTACAACGTTGTAGCAGTAAACCTCAACATTGTAGTAGCTAACTGTCGAGTTAGCTGCTATAACGTTGTAGCAACTATCGTTCCAAGTAGCTGCTACAGAATTGTAGCAGCTATCATTCCGAGTAGCTGCTACACCGTTGTAGCAGCTATCATTCCGAGTAACTACTATAGAGTTGTAGTAGCTATCATTCCGAGTAGCTGCTACAGCGTTGTAGTAGCAGCTATCATTCCGAGTAGCTGCTACAACGTTGTAGTAGCTAGCTGTGGAATTAATTAACAGTTTACCACCCGAGATGTCCTATAAAGATATTCATAGATAAACGGTATATAATATGAATAGAGGAGAGGAAATTATAATTTAAAATGAAACGATTTACGTAAGAGCTGCTACAATGTTGTAGCAGCTTACTTGAACAGTTAGCTGCTACAAGTTGTAGCAGCTACATGGATAGTTAGCTGCTACAAGGTGTAGCAGTTATTTGTCGAAATAACTGTTACAACATGTATCAGCAAAGCAAAGGCGCTGCAGCAGTAAAAATAATTTTAAACAATTTTTTTACCAAGTTGATATACAACTATAAAAATATTTTTAGGGGTAATATCTGCTAGAAAATGTAGCTACTAAAAAAATAACTTACCAAGTGGCTGCTACACGTTGTAGTAGCTACATGGACAGTTAGCTGCTACAAGGTGTAGAAGTTAACTGTCGAAATAGCTGCTACAACTTGTAGCAGCATTCGATGTCCAAGTGGCTACAGGCGTTTGTAGCAAGCGTCGTAGCATAAATCTTCCTTTCCTTCTACGACCATCAGTCCAAGTTAGCTGCTACAAGTTGTAGTAGCTATATGGACAGTTAGCTGCGAAGTAGTTGCTGCAACGTTTAGCAACAAAGCAAAAGCGCTGCATCAGCAAAAATAATTTCAAATAATTTTTTACCAAGTTGATATACATCAACTTAAATATTTTTAGGCGTAATATCTTTTAAAAAATGTAGCTGCTACAAAAACGACTTACCAAGTGGCTGCTACACATTGTAGCAACTACATGGACAGTTAGCTGCTACAAGGTGTAGCAGTTAACTATCGAAGTAGTAGCTATAACGTGTAGCAGCTACCTTTCCAAGTAGCTGCATCCTGCAGGCGTTTGTAGTAGGCGTCATCCTTGCACGTTATAACATTAATCCTTCTAATATATGTTCAGATCACAGTGGGAAATAACAAATTTAAATAAAATGAATTACCATTGGGTATGAAATGGAAGGAATTAAAGACGTCGTCCTTACGATCGAGAATGGAGAGAAGTGGTAAACACAACAGCAGTTGTCAGACATGGCGTTGTCGGTGAAGGAAGAGACGAGAGCAAGAGAGAGAGAGAGCGGCGAGATAGAGAGCGGTGAGCCAAGTAGCTTGCAGCGCCTTTACTTTACTTTCCCGGCAGGAATGTGAGGTCCGACGGACGACAGAGAAGGAAGGCGAGAGAGAGAGTGCGACGATGGAAATTTAGAAATTGGAAAATTTCGCTCAGTGATGTTTTGAAAAGAATGTCGAAGGGGAAAGAGAATAGATGAAATATTTTTTTACAAAGAAATCGAGCTGGCAACACCACATCTGCACGTTGCTCACATCGCGCACAAAGCGTCACTTAGCATATATAATGAGAAAACGAAGATGCAAACAATCAACAAGATACACTATCGGTCGTCAGAAATCGTTTACTAGCTAAAAGATTCTATTTAATTATATGTTAAAACTCATCAGGAAATAATCTAATATCTGAATTTTCAAGTATTACAATCACATTGTTTGAGTAAATTAGGGGTGGATTCGGGACAGATTGAAGGAAGGGTATTATAAAAATTTTCAATCCGAATCTAATTTGAATGTGAATTAAATTGAATCAGAAAATTATAAATCTGAATTCGAATAATCCGACTAACCTGATCGATAAAGGTTTAAATATTTAAATTCAAGAGTTGACCCGTCAACCCACAACTCGATCGGCATGGATTTAAATATTTAAATTGAAGAGTTGACCCGTCAACCCATAACCTGCCAACCCGAAAAATATTAGATCAATCCTAAATCTGCCAACTCAAAAAATATCGAGTCAATCATAAACCCTAAATTGCTAAACCCTAAAATCCTAATTAAATCAACCCGAATCAACCTCAACTCAACCCAAACTCGTAAAATTTTTCCAAGTCAGATTTCAGGTCTAATCCGATCTGATTCGAATTCTAAAACTCTCAATCCTAATCCAATATTATTTAGATTGAGTCTGATTGAGGTCAGATTTATTTTTTACATCCCTACTACAAACATGTGACAAAAAGTAAACTCATTCACACCAAATGTTTATCATCGTCGGCCCCATAATAAAAAAAACCAAGTAAATCATGATAATCGAATAATCTTTTTAGATGAGAGAGATTTTATTCTTAAAAAATTATTGACTGTGTGGAGACCTAGTGCAAACACGTGGCCAAAGGAGGCCTAGTGCAAACACACATGAGGGATGAAAGGATTTACAAAGGATAATTAGCTGAATATATATAACCATCAGTTATTTGTGAACATTATTTTTGTCACGCCCCAGGTAGTTTCTGCCAGAAGAAATTACGGCAGCATCTCCCCTATAAGGTTACAATCTGAAACTTTCTACAACCATCTAGATACCTCGGCCAACACGGTCGGAACAATAACAATAAAAATAAGCAAACACCCACGCAGTTTAATAGTAAAACTAAACTAATGTAACGATAAGGAAAATCATCTCAAAAATCCTACTCAACTATACCCATAAAGCTCAAAACTTATATCCTACTCAACTACACCCATAAAACACAAATCACAATGACGCAATAAAATCAACTCACCTCTTCTGTCGTCTAGGCAGGCATGTAGTAGAACATATCCAAATAAATATAAAATAAAAACCCATCGACAAATAAAAACCATACAGTAATCTATAGAACAAAACTCGTATAAGTCTGAAACGTAGTCTATATAACATCATAAGAAAAATCAAATGACCAAATAAATATCCTCGCGATCTGCAGGGGGGCTAGCGATTGGAACTCTCCGGACAGCCTCAACCTGAAAATAGTAATAACAACGGGGTGAGTCAACTCCTCAGCGGGTAACTACTGACATGCATAGTAAGAAATAACTAATAGCAATAATTATGCGTACAGTCTCCTGATATATGAATGATAAATGCAAACTGAAATAAACAGGAGAAAAATTATACTAACCAGGACCTGGTATACAGATAACAAGGTCATCAAACCAAGAGTATCATAAATCTTGTATGTATGTCAAACATATGCATCCACCAAATATGTAGCAAATAAGAGCAGCAAACACAAGTAATAAATGCATCAATGCATATGATGCCAATGACATATCCTGGTCACCCCTACTGCCAGTCAGTCGTCTCAGACACGATGGTGAGATCGAGTGGGTAGGGCTGTGACAACCGTGCACTCTGCCATCATTGCTCCTGATGAGTGACCGAGTGGACGGGATGCTGTCGGAGTACACCTATCCTCCTTACCCCAAATCATAAGTGGGGAGCACAATGCTCTCATCTTCCTGAGCCAATCCAGAGGAGGGATCCCTGTCCTGCTACAACGCTGCGTCACACTACCCATGAATGGACCAACGGAGCCCTTGACAGAGCAAACTGCTGCAACACACCCTACCTGATATAAACCACTAACCCATGAGTGGTTGTGTGTGTAGATCCATGTAACTGGCGATGTGCTCAAAAATAATGGAGCCAACAATCGCACAGCATGCAATCATGCGAGATGATGCATGACACTAAGTCTGGAAATATCCTGATCTTATGCATCTCTACCAAAATGTGTACCATATGACAAATTGATCAAATCATCGGTCTAGGTACACAGATCAGATATGGTATAAAATAAATCAGTGTCCTCAACATAATAAGGCATGGTATGTCATTACCTTAAGGTTATATATAATCAAAGAAACATGAATGCAACAGCAGGAAATAAATACAGCATGCTCAGGTAATAGATAATGATATACCGATGCAACAGTGAACATAAATATTACTATTTGTTAAAAATTACTAAGCATATCAATATGACATATCAAAATAGATAAGTCAAGGTACCCGCCTCCAATAAGAGGATCCAATCTAGTCCAAATCCGACGTCGAGATGCTCGTCTCGCGTCAAAGTCCTGTGTCACCAATATATATACAATTTTATTTAGCTACAACTCAAATGAATAGCTAAATAAAAATCCTCAAAAATAATTTAGGGAAAACCCCTAAACCATAATCCTCAACCTACCTAAATTAAATCCAACGGTTAATTAGGGTTAGTTACCTAATCTCCAATTAACACATTAGATTAATAATCCAAACCTAAAATAAAGCCAACAGTTGACTAGGGTTATTTGCCTTAACCCTAATCATCTCATTAGATTAATCTAAACAAATAAATCTAAGCACAATCTACTACTAAATGATCAAATTACACCATAATCTACCACAAAGATCCATTATCCACAACATGTAACTAAATCCCTACACCTTACCTCGACTCACAGCCGATAAGGTTGCTGGTTGGAGTGCTGCCGGCAAGGAAACACTACTGGAATCTACCTCTCTGCCCTGATCACTTGCTGTCCACCAACCGGATACCCTAGTACACAGAACCTCACCTCCTGGAATTCTTCCCTTCTGTTCGGTTCAAGGTGGAACCAAAAAATAGAGATCACTAATCCAAAACAACACGTAGCAATCATACCCTAATAGCTCATTGATGGAAACAACCAGGGATGCTTACCGTGTGTGAAATGGAAGCTAGAACACAAGACAGTAGATCCAAGCCGGCAATGAAGAGGAAAGGTCGAGGCTAGGGCTAGGATCCCCTTCTAGATCGAAGATCTGCTCACACGAAGCAATGATCCGAATGCAAGGCACCGGCGACGGACCTAGGGCACGGGAAGATTGGCTAAATCGGGCAACGGTGGCTTGGTGTCGCACGAGAGGGGCGGCGTCAGTAGATGTCGGGCGGTGCTCGAGTGTCGGCGAGGAGAAGACGTCGGCGACGCGCGGCTCGGAATGGATGAGGAGGAAGAATCGGGAGAAATGCTCAGTGAGGAAAGGGGAGGAGACGAAGATGTAAACCCTCGGCCACGACTTTGTACGCGAGGGGAGGAGAAACCGTCGCATGCAGTTTGGGGAGAAACGGTAAGGATCGGCGGGAGAGGAGAAGAAGGGAATTGCCGTAGGTAGGCGTCGGGTGAGAGCTCGGGCACGCGGGGGAAGGAAAAGAAAAAAGAAAAATAAAAGGAAAATAAAAAGGAAAAAATCAAGCATTTCCTCGCTTAAATGGAGTAGCCTAAACAGGTTTTCCCGTGGCTCAATTTTTATCCCCGTAATTGAAGTCATATGGTCTCCGAAAAATTCCGGAAAAATTCCTAAAAATTCCGGAAAAGTCTCTTATGATGATTCACTCATTTTCGATATTTTACAATTTTTCTCCAAATCCATCAATTTGGATGGATTCCTAATTTTCCTTCAGCAACTACTGACAAAATTTATAGTTTACTGTCTAAAAAATAATTTTTACGAATAATGACCAGATCAATACTGACAACTCAAATCTCAAGTATAGCTAAGCTTCTCGTTGAAAAATAAATAAAATAAAAGGATTCGTTTACGTAAACCGCCACAAAAAGACGAAAAGAAAAAAAATATATCGCAAGTTTATTTGGCAAGCTTCCGCATGTAAAGTTATGGAATGACCAAGAATTACAAGGCCAACAATATCTATGGGCTTGTCTTAATTGCCATAAGTTACGTGGGCCTCTTATATATGCTTCGTCTGCATATAAATAAATAAATATATCAAACACGAAAGGAGGTTTCTTAATTTACAGACATACATAGATAACAATGACGATGCACCTGTTAATTAAGTACTCTTAAACGATTCGATTCTAGTGTTTTTCACGGATACCGACGACGAATAATGCTAATGTCTCTCTTAAACTATTGTTTGATTCCAGATTTTTAGGTGTTCTTTGTTTCTTTGTTTGTTTCTTTGCATCCTTTTGTTAACCAATGTCCTTTATACTGGAACATAAAAAAAAAAAAAAAAAAAAAGTTCAAAGTATATGTGACTGGCAGGGTGAATTGTGCAGGCGGAGTGAACATTTAGTCTTTTCTTTGTTAATAAATGTATCATCTTCAATCAATCAGGCAATCATTCACCGGCAGATCAATTACTGAAACAGCTTAGCACTATCTACCTATTTGTTCCTTGTGAATTAATTTGTTGGCGTGTGTGCCCAAGCATGCACATTGAGATTAATCATCAGAAATTCGGAGAAGAGAAGGTGTTGATAAGGATCACAATTTCCTCCCATGGATTGTTTCCATTGAATTATTTTTTTTTTTAGAATAATAATGTTGGGATGAATTAATTTTAATATTTTATTATTTTTTCCTATAATATTTAATTTGTTAATTTTTATTTTAATCTTTTTTTCTTACGAATTTGATAAATACCAATAATAATATATAGGATATTTAAGTAGGAGAAGGACGATGAAAGTTAAATACTACGTTACGTGAATGAAAAATAATAAATGAGGAGGTAGGATTGTAAATGAACCAAGTTTTCGTTAACAAGTTTAGTGTACGACTTAGTAAGAGTTTACTTATGTTCGTTTAATATATACAAAATAAACAAGCTTGACACATATATATTCAGCTTGTTAACGTTCGTAAACAATATTTATGAACAATGTTCATGGATAACATTCATGAACAATGAAACTCTTATCAATATGTTAAATAAATAATAAAATAAAATAAATAAATAAGTTTGAATTATCAAACTCAATAATCAATCAAATAATTAAAAATTTAAATAATCAAATAAGCTTAATTGAGAGCTCGATAATATCTAAATGAACCAAGCTCAAACCAAGCTTCAAACAAGCTCAAGCTCGTAAAAAATAAACTAAGATAAGCTTGAGCAATTATTTCAAAAACTTAGTTCATTTTAAACTCGGCTTGATTATATTATCAAACAAGCTTAAACATCCTAAATCTCAACTAGACTCGTCTCATTTACGGCCAGTCCTATGAGGCGGTAGATGAAGCATATCAAGAGGTCCGATCCATTATCATTCATTAAGAGTGTTAATCAGTTGGAACACTATTAAGATAGGGAGGTGACATCTTCAATAAAATAAAATAAGAATGAAAGTGTAACGGCAAAGTGCTTCCCAATTGAATCAATTTTTAATTAATTTTCTCCCGGAAAGATAATCCTGAAACATACTTTAGAAAACAAAAAAAAAAAATATATTATGCGGGTTTGAGATCCATCTAATTTAGCATGAATTCATATTTTATATTATTATTATTATTATTATTTTTCTTCTTTCTCGTCGTCATGTTATTTGTGTGCAGTCAAAGTGCTCAGTCGATTCCTTGGCACGGCTGGAGTTCACGGGACGGGGGGACAATCCATTGCCTCGACGGCCTTTTTTATCCGAGTTGTTTTCGCCTAAAATGCTAACACGGGGTCGGTCGACAGAGACGTTCAAACAAACGAGTGCGTGGTGTGTCGCTATCCTTTAATTTATTTTACTGCCGTAGCTCTGCTACTGCCGTTCATCCTGTCCCTTTCGGACGCAATGCAGTGCCTATCACGATGCCTACTCATCCAGTGCAAACAGATTCAATTGATTAGAATCTGGGCCTCTTAGAATAGACTTTTCTCTAATTTTTAAGAATATTATTATTAAGAATGTCTGAATAATATCAGTCAAATAATTATATTCTTTTCCATCTATTTTTATATTTAATATTTTAAAAATATATTTCTATATTAATGATTAACTATATTTTGAAGACGACATTTATTAATTAAATTCTTCATTTTCTAGCTGGCCATTCTAACCATTCGTTTAGATTTACCGTTATTTTTAACCCCTAAATCGGATCACGGATGGATGGACGAAGAGGCGAGCGATAAAATCCGTCGTCTTCTTTCACGATCGATCGGTATCCTTTTTGTTTACTCGAGTAGAGGCCGAAAGGGCCTGCGGTGGACACATTTACCGCGGTCACAGGTAGACGGCATCGGCATGTGCGGTGGATGAGGAATACGAGGCGATCGAGCGCGTATACTGATCCCTGCTCAACTGATCGGCTTCGTGACACGATGACCATCCCGTGATCCTTCCTCTGATCGCGATTCTTCTTCTTTTCGCCGCCGCCGCCTAACAATTCCGGCAACCAGAAAGAAAAGGGAAGGGAGGGGAAAAAGTTAGGTCCTATGTTCAATTTGCTCACGGGACCAGTTCTTGTTCGCCTCTCTATTTCCTCTTTGGTGGACATAAATATCCACATTGCCGCTCTCAGCATCAGTTTCCTTGCTTGGAATTCTGCGTATCGGCCAAAGTTTGGAGCTTTATCCTTCTTTGCCCTCGTACTTCACTTTCTCCTCCATAATTGGAACCAGGTCTCTTTTCATTCAAAAGGATTCTAGATTTGTTTTTTATCTTTTCAACAAAAATAGTATTAATAATCTCCCTTTCTCTCAGTATTACTGTGCGTCTACTTGAATAATTCACACTGCTTCCTTGACCTGTTTGTCCTATAAAACCACCGCAAGGTGAAGTGACTTGTTGAGCATGATATTTTATATCACTCAGCTGCACTTGCTCCGCTGGCACTTGTTGAGGAGGAGTGTTTAACAAAAAGGAAGGAGTTGTGTAAGTTAGACTTGCTACTTAGTTACCTCGGTTTCTTTCTTTTCCAGTTCAATTCAATTGTCATGTGATTCTTATCTTCATCAATTTGATCCGCTTTGTTCATCAGAAGAAAAATTATGGGCTTGCTTTCTATCTTTGGTTTCTTTCTTTTGATGTCCTCGGTCTTCACCCACGGAAAGGAATGCACCAATATTCCTACACAATTATCTTCTCACACAGTTCGTGCTCAACTTGCAACGTCTACCAATGAAACATGGAAAGCAGAGATGCTCTCTTACTATCACTTAAATCCTACTGATGAGTCAGCATGGATGGATTTGCTACCAAGAAAGCTATTGAACAAGGATACCCCCATTGAGGAGTTTAACTGGCTGATGTTGTATCGGAACATGAAAGGCTTTGGCAGGTTTCATGTGCATCAGAAAGGAGCAAATTTCCTTAGTGAAGTATCTCTCCATGACGTCCGCCTTGACCAGAATACCATGTTTGGACGAGCACAACAGACTAATCTGGAGTACTTGTTGCTTCTTGATGTTGATCGGCTAGTTTGGAGCTTCAGGAAGCAAGCTAATATGTCAACTCCTGGCCAACCTTATGGAGGATGGGAAGCTCCAAATGTAGAACTTAGAGGGCATTTCGTGGGTACGTGTTTGGAGTTAATAAGTTCACCATTTTTTCCATTACTACTGTTGTGAATTTTGCTGTCTTGTTTTATTTATTGGTACTATGAACTTGTTTTCTCATTAACTTATTCCTTGCTGCTTGCAAAAAAAATCCATATATTACTTCTGGATCAACATTACCATATATTCTCTTCTCTTCAGATTGGAGCATATGAAGGAAAAACAGAGATTGTTATTTATGAAAAAACTACGACTTCTTGTCTTTTTTTCCTTGGTATTTCCTTATTTGCACATAGGGTATACTCTTAAATTTCCTCATGGAAATTCAATTTGTTTCTCTTCATTTGCCATAGGAATTATCACACTTTATCCCAAGTGCAAATGATATATGAATTCATCTTCATACAAAAGTTAGGAAAACATTTTGTTTTTATTCCACTTATTCTTTTCTTCTGTTCCTTTAATATTTTCATACATGGTCCTCAAAGTATACTTTGTTAATAGCTCTATATCTGCTAAGTCTTTGTTATAATTTTACAATTTATTTCTAATTGTTTTTTTCACTAGATTAAGAAGTCAAGGTGAAAGATTAGCTTGGATTTGTCCCAATATATATGAATATATATCTTCTTTTTCCTTTCAAATTGAAGACAATTTGATCTTCTTATCTGCTTTTCTAGTCTATACTTTCTTTTTGAACTTTTTCCATGAAGATATTTCCGTTGATCTTTTGTTACAAGAAAAAGGTGGCTATAAAGAAGGAGCAATGTCTTGGCAGACTACTATCACTTTGTGGAAAATTTAATAGTAAAAGAAAATAGATGAAATTTTTTTCTATATATTCATGTTTGGAGATAATTACAAATATATATATACAAGTACAATAATTAAAATCTATTCTAAATACAGAAAAGAAAAATTCTATCCTAAATGACTCTCTCAATCTCTAATAAATGAAATTGTTTTTATATAAATTTAGATCACTGAAGAAATAAAAAAAAATAATGATAAATTATTATAATAAAATCTCTCCTTTAATACTCGCCTAAAGTTGGAGCGTGAATATAAAAAATTGTCAGCTTGCCAACAAGTTGACGAAATGTTGCTTCATCTAACGCTTTGTTGAATATGTCTCCAATCCAATTTGCTGATGATATGTAGACTGTTTTAATTTCTCCTTTGTTGATTCTTTCTCTAACAATATAACAATCAATTTAAATGTTTTGTTCTCTTATGAAAGGCACGATTGATAATAATATGTATGGCTGCCTAGTTAACACAATACGGTCACTGGTTGAGGATGATCAACATACAAATCTCGTAACACATGTATCAGCCCAATTATCTCACAAGTGATTGAGGTCAATCTATATTTTGCCTCGGCTGATAACCTTGACATAGTAGTTTGCTTCTTGCTTTTCCAAAAATGAGGGTCTTTCCAAGAAAAACACAATAACCAATCACATATCGTAGTGTAGTAATATCGCTGGCCCATTCCGCTTCACAAAATCCTATTAAATTTAAATTATTTTTTTCAAAAGTGAAAAGTAGACCTTGTCCAGGTGAACCCTTTAAGTATCCGAGTAAAGCAATGAGTAGTATCAAGATGAGGTCGTCTAGTCTCTTGTATTAATTGACTAAGAGTGTTGATTGAAAATGAGATTCTCGGACCTATGATGGTCAAGTAAATTAATTTTCCTACTAGACATTGATAATGTGTTGGATCTTTGAGTAAGTCGCCATCAAAATAAGTGAGTTTCAAAAATTGTTCCATGGGAAACTTAGCCAGTTTAGCACCAAGTAATCCTGTTTCTTGAAGAATATCAAGGGTATGCTTGCGTTGATTGATAATAATTCCAAGAAAATACTTTATTTATCGAAGATATTTTAGCTTGAAGCAACTAGCAAGGCTGCGGTAAAGTTGTTGCTTTGTGACCTAAAGGTCACGGGTTCGAATCCTGGAAACAGCCTCTTACAAAAGGTAAAGTAAGGTTGCGTACAATGGACCCTTTCTCAGGTCCCCGCATGGGTGGAGCTTCATGCACCAGGCTGTCCTTTTTTTTTAAGCAACTAACAAGAAAACTTTTCAAGTTATTGATAGACTTTTGATAATTTCCTGTAATAATAATATCATCAACATATAATAAGATGGCCATAAAAGAATCTCCACACACTTTTATAAAAATTGAATAATCTGTAGAAAGCCAAACTTGTTGATGGTGGAGAGAAGTTTATGAAACCATGACTATGAAGCTTGTTTTAATTCATATATAGACTTGTGGAGTTGATACACAAGTGACTCCCTTATCGATGAAAACCGGGTGAAGGATGCATGTAGACTTCTTTTGTAAGGTCTCCATGTGAGAATGCATTTTGAACACCCATTTGATGAAGCCCCCAACCACGAATAGAAGCAATAGCAAGAATATATAAGAGATTGACATGTTTTGCAACCGGAGTAAATGTTTCATCGTTATCAATACCCTCTTGTTGTGTGAAGCCTTTGGCAACTAGATGAGCTTTATATCGTTCAATAGCTCCATTAGAATTATACTTGATCTTGAACCCTCATTACATCTAATAGGGTGATGGTTAGAAGAAAGGGGAATAAGAGACCAAGTCTTGTTTGCCTCGAATGCATCATAGGGTCCTTGCAAGTCTATATATTACTCATATGTCTCTGATTTCACCAATTTAGAAATATTATGGACAAAAATATAATGAGCATGAGAAAGGTTAGAATATGACACATACCTTGATATGAGATGGTGAGTGCTTGATTTACTGGAAGAGACGCATTTGTAATATGGTTAATCTGGTAATCTCAAAGGTGAGTTGGTATGCAACTTTATCGGGCATATATTCAGAGAATGGTCTTTGACTCTATTGGAGGATCAAACTGCTGGTGAAGACTAATTGATCAATTAGTTGAGTCTAGATTTGAGAATTTGCAAAGTCAGATGAAGAGTCTAATGATGTATCTATATTAATGTCAATAGGTTTTGCTAAGTTAGGATACTAATTTCATCATCATTGGATATGGTTGAGTATGGAAAAAATAGAATATAACATCTCGAGAAGTGATCATTTTTCTTTCAATCAAATCATATAGAAGATATTTCCTTTTGACCTGATGGATACCCAAAGAAGATGCAACAATGCACTCGAACATCAAATTATCCCCCTAAATTTTAAGGGAATCATTACTTAGAATCTAATGACTCGTGCTACATTTAAAAGATGACAATGTTTGTGTTCAACTGCCCCATTTTGTCAAGGAGTAAAAATGCAAGATTGATGAAAGATGGTGTCGTTATCATTGAAAAAATTTTGCAAAGAAAGAAATTCATGTCCATTATAGACCGTATGGTTTTAATTGAGCATTCATATTGTGTGTTTACCCAAACAAAGAAATTTTTAATTATGGATTGAGTTTCAGATTTGTGTTGCATAAGATGAGTCCAAGTACAACGAGAATAATCATCAACAATGGTTAAGAAATAACGAGCACCAGAGTAAGAATAAATTTTATGAGGTCCACGAATATCATAATTCAAAAGGTTTATGAGTATAAATATTGCTAGTGGAAAAAGGTAAAAGATCAGGCCGGTGCACGAATCTAATATCTTAATGTATTAATTCAAAAGGTTTATGAGTATAAATATTGCTAGTGGAAAAAGGTAAAAGGGCAATCCAGTACACGAAGCTCCCACCAATGCAAGATTCTAGGGAAGGGTCAAACCACATTGAGCATATTGTACGTAGTGCGAGATGTTGTTCCCGTAAACCAATGACCACAAGGTCACATGACAACAATTTTACCATTGCTAGTGGAAAAAGTAAACAAGATTATTTTAATATCACAATCATTTTTTGAATCAAAATAAATTTTTGAGATAGTTTTGAATTGTAATTGAAGTTAGTTAATGGAAGGATGTCCAAAACGCTAATGCCATAGGTTGGATATACAATGAATAACATTGGACACTTGGTTTTGGATTCCTAATGAGATAGTACAAACTATTACTTTATTTGTCCAATCAATCGTCTTCTTCATAGTTAAATGTTGCACCACACAAAAATGGTAAAACATCACATTACCACCTAAGGCTTGTGTAAGTTTGCTAATGGAAAACAAATTCAATTTAAAATTCAAAATATGGTGCATATCATCAAGAATTAATTTTAGCATGACCTCCGTTTGGTAGTTGTACAGTAGTATGTTTTGAGACAGGTTTATTTTCAATAGGTGGATTTTTTTAGGTATGTGATCGGTAGCACCACTATTTAACATCCACATGTTATTTGTAAAAATCGAATTTATACCTACCGAGTTAAGAGATTTTTATTACCAGTTTTCATTTGAAGAAGAGACATGATCTGATCATACTCCTTTGTTGTTAATTGTTTGGTCTCTTCTATTTTCACATTGAAAATAATTGAAGAATTCGCGAGCTTCTTACCCTGTGGTTTGACATCCTTTCCATGATATCTATGTCCAGGAGGAAATTCATGAATATAGAAGCAACTATCAATATTATGTCCATCCATATCACAGTGAGTGCATTTGAAGGACTTTTTGTTGGTTGATCTATTTGAGTTACCAATTGACTTCTTTGACATTTTTAACTCAATTGAATTGATAACATGAAGTCCATCGTATCTTGATTCACATCTACCTCAATCTATCTTTCGTGTTGTAAGACGAGGGCATGAACTTTTTCAGTGTTTGGTAAGGGATTCATCATGAGTATAGAATCACGGATCATAGAAAATGAATTATTCAATCCCATGAGGAATTGTATAACTCGTCTTCTTCTGTTTCAACAAGTCCTTTGAGACCCCCACAAGTGCAAGTGATTAGGTCATGATAAGAAGCAAGTTCCTCCCAAAGCACCTTCATCTTACAGTTATAGATTGGCATAGATTGATATCTTTGTCGAAGTTCTGCAATTGCATGTCAGATTTCAAAAACTCAAGTGTGTTCCCTTGCGAAAACCTATCATATAGATCACTCCATACTTTGGCTGTAGATTTTGTATAGATAATACTACCCGCAATATAGAATCAACAGAATTAAAGATCCGTAAAAGTATCATATGATTGCAACACTCCCATATTGGAAACTTATCGTTGGCGGTTGATGGTGGTTCAATTGTCCTATTAATAAAGCCAATTTTGTTCTTGGCACTTTGAGTTATCCACATCGCATGGCTCCATTGTCCATAATTATTTCCGTTGAGTCATTTAGATATCAGTGCCAAATCAGGATGATCATAATGATGCAAGATTTGAGGATATGAGTCGTTGCTCTTTAAACTTTCTTCTCCCATTGTTGCAGTAATGTGCAATTTTCAGGATCTTTCAATGTGTTGATACCATGAAAATTTTAATGGTAAAAGAAAGTGAATGAAATTATTTTTGTATATTCATCTTTGGAGATAATTACAATTAGGATATAGAGTAGGCAAAGGGAATAAAATTTTCTCGCTAACTTTATTTGATGAACAAACAATCTATTTATAGGCTAATACATAACTTAAAAAAATTTAATCACTATCCCATTAACTCCTCAATTATAACCCATCCACTAATCACTAACTCCTCATCCACTAATCGATAACTCTATAATACAAACATTAACCCAACTTCTTATCCACTAATCACTAACTCCATAATACAAACATTAACATCTACTGGCCCTAAATCATGGAACTCACTAACTCCGTGACCAAGTCAACATCCACATTTATATATTAAATTTTATCAACAAGGAGGGGTGAGAAAGGATATTACTCAATCAAGTTAAATGCTAGTTATATTTACATATACATGGAGTCAACCAAGTATCTCTTGGAATTTCCTTCTTTTATTTTAATTCTTAATACTTGGATATTTTTTTTAATGTTCTTGTGACATATCCTAACTGTAGAACATTGCAGGTCATTACATGAGTGCATCAGCTCAGATGTGGGCTAGTACCCATAATCAGACTCTTTACCAGAGAATGTCATTAGTTGTTGATGCACTTTATGATTGCCAGAAAAAGATAGGCACAGGATATCTTTCTGCTTTTCCTTCTGAATTTTTTGACCGTTTTGAAGCTATCATGAGTGTTTGGGCTCCTTATTATACCATTCATAAGGTAATCTAATGAGTCTTTCTCACATGATTAATGCAAGAAAGTTTCTTCAAGAAGAATTGCATATTGGTTTGTCTTTCTTGTGTTTTGGACTTTTAGATGATATGTTGATTTAAATGCAGATCATGGCTGGTCTTCTAGACCAATACATATTAGCTGGTAATGTCAAAGCATTGCAGATGGTTGTGAGGATGGCTGATTACTTTGGGAACCGTGTCAAGAATGTTATCGTCAAGTATAGCATAGAAAGACATTGGGTTTCACTTAATGAAGAAACTGGTGGGATGAATGACGTCCTGTATAGACTCTACAGTGTTACGGTAACCTGTCATTTTAGCTGTTTATCTAGCTTCTAAATTGTTTGCAATAATGTTGGTTTATGGATATCTAATGTCTCTGAATATTTGTTGTCACTACTAAATCAAAATTTCTTATTTGGAATGAATGTAGAAAGATCCAAAGCATTTGGTATTAGCCCATCTATTTGACAAACCGTGCTTTCTCGGTCTGCTTGCAGTGCAGGTAATCATTCTGCATCAAAGTCATTCACCTGTTTCAATTAGATTGTGCATCTGCTTTTCTGATGATTGAATGTAACCCATTTAGGATGGAAAAAATAAAGTTCTATTGGGATATTTTGCACCCACTGTGGTGTCTTGTGACGAGATACATAACCTTCAAAATCTGTTTTTGTGGAGTGCAATTAGTGGTTTACTTTGTTGTTGTTATGTCCATTGTACTCTACAGGAAGTCTTCACCAGTCATCACCCTAGTAATTTGCAATGCCGTTCCTGAAATATTGCATTATTCTGTTTGCAGGCTGACAGCATTTCTGATTTTCATTCAAATACACATATTCCAATTGTAATAGGAGCACAAATGCGATATGAGATTACAGGTGATTCGCTTTACAAGGTAAATTTAGGTTTTTTAAGTCTAAACATGCAATTAACTAGTTGCTTAGATTATTAGAATGGGTTTTTTTTGTAATTTCTTGTCAACATTATCAACCTACTAGTTGGATCAGCCGTGCTCACTTTTCAACGGGCCTGGTCTGAAGGGACAGTATGTAGCTTTGTATATGTTTTATTGTTTATTGCTTCTGTTCCCTTTATATTGCTAATTGATGGGTTTAGGAGTTTGAAATGACATATCAACATAACTGTTGGACATGAGTTAGAAATCAAATTGCTCAAACATTACAAAAAATAGAGATAAAGGTCTCTAGAGATAAATCAAGAACTATTTCCCGGTCTTTGTAAACCTGGACTTGGCCAAATGCACCTCAATATCTTTACCACAGTGATGTGTGGTTTGTTCTTTGGAAAAGACCAGCAACTAAGTAGTGAATTCATCAACAAAATAAGTCATCATTAGTTAAGGTCCTGCTTCAATTCTGAATGTTAACATTTGAATTGGTAGTTGGCTTTTTCTAATACAAATAGATCTAGAATTTAGGTTATATATTCTCTACACAAAGATACATGATCATCAAGTTCTCCTAGGTTGCAAACTGGTTGCTGCCATATAAAACTCCTTTTCTCAATTACAATAGTGACTTCATCTTTCAGGATATCAGTGCGTTCTTTATGGATATTGTGAATTCTTCCCACAGCTATGCAACAGGAGGAACTTCGGTCAGTGAATTCTGGTATTATATCTAGCAACAAGTTCAGTTTCTGGCATAAGTTACAAAGCTTGTTTTTGTTTAACTCTGTGAATGGTGAATCTCATGATATTCTATGGATATTGATTGATGGATTGCTTTCATTTAAATATCTAGGTGTAACCCAAAGCGTCTTGCAGACAGGCTAGGCACAGAAAATGAAGAATCTTGCACTACTTATAACATGCTTAAGGTGAAGCAAACCTTGCTTTTCTTGGTGTCAAAGTTGTTCAGATTTCTGATTTTATAGTTCATAGTTCAATCACAAACACTGGGAGTTCTTTCTCAAATTTGGCGCTGAGAAAAGATATAGTTCTGAAAACATACATTTGGATGATTAATGCTCATTCTTCATAATATCATTTAACAAAATATTTTAGTTTTATCTTCTTTTCTTTGACTCGAGCTGTATGGAGTAAGCCTTATTATTTCCTTTTAGGTTCTCTTTAAGAGTTTACCGGGTGCATCTCTTACAGGTATCTCGCAACTTATTTCGATGGACAAAGGAGATGGCATATGCTGATTATTATGAGAGAGCACTGACGAATGGTGTGTTAAGCATTCAAAGAGGAACAGATCCAGGGGTGATGATTTACATGCTTCCTCAAGGCCCTGGAAAATCAAAGGCAATGAGTTATCATGGTTGGGGCACAAAGTTTGATTCATTTTGGTGTTGTTATGGAACTGGTAGTGAACATTCTATCTCAATCTATGCAGCATTTTTTATTCTTTTACTTTGCAACAACTGATTATCTTATTTTCAAAAGTTTACTGCAGGCAGACTACTCTTTGATTTAAAATTGTCTTGAAGATCATAAGATGATGACTTTTGATGTTTTTCTTTATGCAGGAATTGAATCATTTTCAAAACTTGGAGATTCTATTTATTTTGAGGGTAAAGGAACTATACCAAGCCTTTATATTATACAGTACATATCTAGTTCTTTTAGTTGGAGAGCTGCTGGAATTCAACTGAGCCAGAAGACAAAACGAGTATACTCCTTTGATCCTTATCTGCAGGTCTCAATTACAACCTTGGCTAATGAGGTACTGTGAGAGCAACCTTTTATCTGTTTCATGAATGATTTTGACTATTCAAAATTTTGATAATTGCAGAGTTCTCTCACATGGCACTCCCATTCTTGGCAGTTATCCATCATCTAAATTAGTTTGTAATATACCAACTAATTTGATGTATGCTAACGTTGAAAATTAATCTAAGTAAATTGGTAATATCAATATTGTCTAAATAGGACCCACTACTATCAGAAAAGAATGAAAATCCTCCTCTTCATGTTTGTGCTCGGAGTGCATCATAAAGCCATCCATCAATAATTGTTTTGTGTCACATATGCAGTCAAGTCTGACTTCAACGTTGAACTTGAGGATACCATCTTGGACATCCTTATCTGGTGCAAAAGTGCTTCTAAATGATGAAAATCTAAAGCTAACTCCTGGTATGATGTATTCCATTTATTTGTCAGACTTAGACAGTTGGTCGATATTTCTGTTTGGTTATGAATTTATGCCAATCACCAAGCATCTGTATGGTATTAAAGCCATCAGTCATGCTCCTATATGATGCAATTCGATTTATTGATCTGGTTAGATGGTTAATGAATATTTTTCCAAGGTATTGTTATCACTCCTCTTTGCTCGTCTCCTTGCAGTTGTCACATTCTAACATACATCTATGCCAGCTTTTTGTTTTACCTATTGTAAGATCCTAGAAAAATTAAATATTTTTGGTGTTGAAGCTAATATTAGTGTATTTTCTCAGAAAAATTCCTGTCTGTCACAAGGAACTGGACTTCAAATGACAATTTGACCCTTGTGTTGCCTCTCATATTAAGGACGGAATCCATCAAAGGTCGGAAGTGTGTTAGATCATTTCCTTCAATCATTCTTATTTAATCCTTCCTTGCAACTTAATGTTAAAACCAGAATCAAAGCAATTGAATCCTTAAGTCATTTGATTTAACACTTGGTTTATAACCCTGGCAGATGACCGGCCCGAGTATGCTTCCCTGCAGGCAATTCTTTTTGGTCCATACCTTCTTGCAGGCCTGACAACCGGTGACTGGAACATAAAGACCGGAAATTCTAGCTCCATCTCGGATTGGATAACTGCGATTCCAGCTACGTATAATTCACAACTTGTATCCCTTGTGCAGGAGTCCAACAGCAAGGCCTTCGTCTTCTCGAACTCCAATGGTTCCTTGACAATGGAGGAGTGGCCTGCTGAAGGAACCAACTCTGCCATACATGCAACATTCAGATCTCCAAAAGGCTGCAATGTCATACCCTGCAAGAAGACTGACCAGAGCTCGGTGATGCTAGAACCATTTGATCTTCCAGGGATGGTAGTGGTACATCAAGGCCCTAACAATGACCTTGCACTTTCAACAACAACTAGCCCAGAGAGTGTATTCAATATCGTCCAAGCATTGGATGGGAAACAAGATAGAGTGTCCTTGGAGTCCAGCAATCAGCAAGGGTGCTTTTTATCTCCCAGAATCAGTAACACGGCCGGAAGCACAGTTCGGTTGGCATGTGTGTCTGATTCAGAGCCAGACAAGTTGTTCAGGCAGGCGGCAAGCTTCACTCCGATCACAGGGTTGAGGGAATACAATCCGATTAGCTTCATGGCAAAGGGAGTTAGGAGGAACTTCGTGTTGGAGCCTTTGCTGAGCCTGAAAGATGAGACGTATAGTGTCTATTTTGACATTGTAACTTGAGATTCAACCTCTGTTTTAGCTAAATAAAGCTTAGCAGAGCCGCTCCAGCTCATGCAAATCTGTGTTATTTGTGCCTTAAAAGCCACTTCCTAACAGCTTATGTTTGGGGTCCTGAGAGGTGACTGTGGACAATTGTTTCGCCAAAAAATATAAAATAAAAAGTTTTTTTTTTGTTGAAGACAATTTGGTCACTGATGTAGGTGCCTGTTTGTTCGGGAATAAGTTTTATCTTCGTTGTTGGCGATAGTTTTTTAGCTCATGTATGATCAACTGCGATGGTTTTTGATGTGGGATGCTTAATTGGATCAATGGTAGGAAAAACAAATCTACATGGATTGGCATTAGTACATATATGGATGTTTGTTCTCATAAATCTTCGGATTAATTTCCAATAGATACAAAATGACTCGTCGGATGTCTGATATCTGTACTAGAGCCAAATCTCCCATGATTTACCTTTTTTTTGGTCATGGGACCGGAAATATTTCGTCATGATTAATGTAGTCAAACCGACTCTCATACGAGCTCCTGACGATACTGAATTGTTTGGGATGAGTGATATCATCTTTAATTATAACTCCAATGGTAGGAAAAATGACTAACAATTCAAGTTCACTTGGGCTCGAGCTTAATGACATTATACATATGAATATAGTCAAACTTAAAATCGAATTCATTTGCCCCTTTCACCAGAACTATAGTTTATTGAACTCAATATACCACCAAATCCAATAGAAGGCTGCTACTTTTCGCCCTGGAAAGACGAGAACAAGTTCAATGACAACAAGAGATACAAGAGACTGAACCATGATGAATGAAAGGAAGATAATATTCAAAGCCAATATCTTGAACTAGCAAAATTGTAAAGATAATTGATCATGCACTCAAAATATCATTAACTAGATCAGCATAAAATTATAATCAAAACTGCAAAGTGTTCTCACAATTCCCAAAACAAAAGCAATCATTTGAATTCCCAACAACTCTATAAGAATCAGAAAAAAGAAAGAGGCACTCTCTGACTATGGTGGGTACGAGGGTTAGGGCAACTTGGTATGACAATCAGGTATGAAGGCATTATAGTCACAAAAAGATAGTATGCTCTTATTTTCAATTCACATGAAGATAGTACTATCCAGATAGTGCAAACTTCAACATAAATTTATTGTTCTACCAAAAAGTAGAGATTGTATAAATCCAAGCAGGATTTTACACAGCAAAATTGATTACCATTATTTGACTAATAACACATTCTTTTTTTTCGCAATCGACATCAAGAAATTTGAATAACAATCCTGAATTACAGGGCCACCTCAGTTTCTTGCTATCTTCTTCACACTTTCTAGCTACTTGTTCTGACAAATTTGTGCATTTGATACCCTTATGCTTTCACAATTAGTCTAGTCTACCAGCAATCGACAACCCTTGACAACCCTAGTGCGATCTTTGACACCAAGAAAAAAAAAGTGATTCTAAGTGTTAAAACCTTAAATAGAGTGCAAACCTTATTCACAACTTCGATGCTTGTGACACCACAATATTTTAAAACTCCTAATATGGGACTAACGATTCTCATTCACAATGAGTCATTTCCATCCACCTCTTCTTGTTTCCATTCAAATTTCCAACATAAGGCTCATGTTGATCTTATTCTACCTCCAAATTCTAGGTAATTCAAAAGAAAGAAACCTACCTAATACTCGACTTGAACTCTGAAAATTATACGCTTTTTCCAGATTTTGATTCCGCAGATAGTTTTTCCCCAGTTCTCAAGCTCGTAATCAAGAAGCTGTTCCCTTCCGGAATCAACCACCACTTGCGATTCTGCCACCCTACTACCAACTTGTGCAAAGCTCAAACTCAAATTTGGAGCATAAGACTTTTTTTTTGCTTGTCTTCTTAGTGCTGAATTGATCTGGCGAAGTTGGATCATTCAACCTCTTCAGCTCTCCTCTTCTTTGCTGTGCAAGCAATCCTATGAAATATACTTGGTTAATCTATTCGAGAGAACTAACAAGAAGAAAATTGCAACTTTGGCAATTCTAGGGTGCTCCAAAAGTATAGAAAAAGAGGAAACTGAAAATATCTATCAATATCTTATCAGCTTACAAATTCACTTACATGAAACTCATGTGAAGTGACAAAGGAAATTCTGGAATCCATGTGTAAATAAATCCAATAGACATGAGGGACTAAGATAATATGATGTACCTCATGTTTACATTTAGTAATTGATGCAAAGATGTGATAATGCTCACGCCAAGTGCCCCTCATCGCCAACCCCCACAATGAGATGAAGGGAGGTAAATCAGGTATTAAACGACCTCCTAAGTGGAAGGGTCATTTGCCAATAACCGCTATTGGAACCCTTGCCCATTGATGTAAGTCTACCGTTTGGGTACCAAACTAATAAATCTAACCATACCACACCCACTAGGAGTCATTATTGTACAAACAAAAACATATTCAGCCATGTTTGAGCAAAAAATAAAACTATGAGGATCAACTGGTTCACTGCACATATCGAAATTAAAGGGCAGGTCACCCAACAAACAAACGACTGTATGAACAGATTAGTTTTATTCGGGGTTGTAGTTGGCTAACACAAAAATGTTAACTAGACGAGTTTTCATTTTGTATTGTCAAAGATACGCTAAGCTATTGGCATCAACCATCTTATACAGGAGATGGGCCTCAGGCAAACCTGTCATCCTTCAAGTACTGTCCATGGGTGCCTCGTTCCCAGTTGGTGGTGGTGACACTCCGAAAGCACTGCTGTCCATCATTCTTAGTTCCACTTTCGCTTCTGCTCCAAAAACAAAATTACTTCCTGTGGTATCCGGGTTGGCTCGTTGGAAGATGGATGCGGTTGGCTGGTTAAATATTGGAGCTGGTGTTGTATTGGATGATGGGGAGATTGCAAAGCCAAAAGATGGAATTGATTCATATGCAAGGATGGGTTGCCCAGTCACAGCTTCACTGGATCCAAAGACTTCTCGTTCGTACTCCGACAACTGCTGATAGATGGCTGCAAGACACCATCCAAGTCAAACATGCAAACATCGAATCAAATTGAAAGTAACATCTTTCACAAGAAAAACGTAACATAAAGCACTATCTTAAGAGTGACAGAAGGAAACAAATGAAGGAAAATGAGTTCGTGTTAAATTTTAAGTTTCTATAAGTGACATTCTTATCCCTATATGATGCAAAAATAGGAAAAGACAACCTGGAGACAATTCAATCACCGGGCGTCGTTCTTTAACCCACTGAGAACTTTGTATAAGTCTCCATCCTTTAGATTTCATCAAATAGGCTATCACAATTGCTGGAGACCTACCGAAACAATTTAACCATCTTTGGTGATTACATTTAACTATATTGAAAGTTCAATATCAACTTGAAAGTGATCTGACCTATTTTTTCCCAACATACAGTGGACGAGCACACGAGCTTTCCCTTTCTCGCATTGATCTAAAAGATGAGTGTTTATTAGTAAAATAAATAATTGATGAAGAAAACAAAGGCAGCAATTTAATCCATCATGATTTATGCAAAGAATGAAAAAGGTATTATCAAAGCTAGATGGAGATGAAAAATAATTTGCTTGTGTAAACCGCTTAGCCACATTGGATGATTCAAGCTAAAAACACCTAGAAAAAAATATTTGCATATTTTTATTCATTAAGAATTTTGTGCTTCAGAACAAGATTGCAAACAACATTACAGCAAGATGAATATGGGAGACTGTTAAAGCCAATTTGAATACTTTTTCTATGAAAATATTCCGGGACCTAAGTTGCTAACAAAAATAACAATATCCCAGATACACAGCTCTGCAAAAATGGAGTCCCTAAATCATAAACTCCTATTTATTTGAGATACAGACTTCAAAATGCATCAATTAAAGTTGACTCAATCTTGGAGTAAAATCCTCAAGAGAAGAAAGACCTACACATGAAACAAGTAAGCAGAAAGACTTGCTATCAAAAGTTCTTTCAGATGTTGATAATCCAACATAACCTAGCTATGTTAATCTCAGGACTTCTTGTGTTTGAACGAACAAAAAAATTGCTATACTAGAGGAACTTGAGCAGGAATGGCATTAATTCAGGAAGTATCGCCTTTTTAAGTAAATAGTGAACAGGCAAAGAGTGAACATATATTCTATGACAACAGAATACTATTAATTTAAAAGCTTTAAATAGAAAAAAAGCAGATAAAAGTTAAATACCATATTAATGACTTTATGTGAAAATAGCATATTATTCAGGAAATGGATTTCAAGAAATGATCATCTATTAATGCATGCACACCAGAAAAGGAGAGAAGTTTGTACTATCTTACCTAAAAATTGAATTGCTTCATCAAATTGTATGACTGTATCATCTTTGAGGCAGTGGTAAGTAAAGGAATTCTTGTATAAATTCTGGCAAGCAGGAACAGTCTGCAAGGTCATGTCAAAAAATCAAAGGTAAAAGTCCTTGCTGGAAAAGAAAGATAACTCACTCCATATAAAGACAAAAAAAAGCAGAGCTGGACTAGAAAGGAAATGATCCAAACAATGAGTATTTAATTTACACTATGGTCCATGTTGATATATGATACAGTAAAGGGGCACACCCAATAAACAACTCAGGGCATAAAGCCTTGTTGAATAGAAGGGCATCATCATTGTCATCATCCATGTTTGACCTGATTATTTGAGGTCGGAGAGCTAACTATTTAGGGTCGGCGATATGAATTTTATGTCTCCTTTTCTTTGGTCTTCTATCCCTTATACCTTATGCCTTCCACACTTCAATAAATTCAATCTATAAAAATTATTTGTCATTTTTAAACATTCTCATTCCATTTCAATATAAGTATATTCTTATTTGTATCATCTATTGGAGTTGCACCTAATTAGAATATCAGAAATTTTTTTTTACAGCTCCAGACATTCATCTTAGCATTCTGATCCTACCCACATATAACTTTTTAAACATGTTTCCTAATCGTCTAACACTTCAATCATAAAGTAGAGTAGGTATAACCACACTTCTATAAAATTTGACTTTTAGCATAAAGAGGTGATGCAAGAGGATCTAAATTATTATTATTATTTTGTAATTTTCACCTTTTTGGTATTTAAGGTATTTTTTATATTTTTGGTAATTTCTATCTTTTGTATTTTGGGCTTTTTAATTCGTTTAGAGATTTTAGGATTGTGAATATGTTAGGAAATTTTTTCATGTCTTTTAGAATTTCTTTCCTTTCTTGAGTCTTAAGATCTAGAATTTATATAAACACGTGTATAGTTGTTTGAGGCATAATCCTCTATTCTGAATAAAGCTTCTATTTTTGGTAAAACCTAGAGAACAGAGGTCTTCTCTTTGTTTTCGGTGTTTTCTCTTTTTTACCTTCTCTTCCAATCTCCCTTCTCATTAGCCCGTAGGATAATCACTATCCTGCCTAGCATCTGTTAGTATCAGAGTTGACAGGTTCCAATTAAGGAAGTCGAGCGTCAAATCCCATGGAAGGATGTCGTAGTCGTGGTCAGTAGGTTCCAATGGAGGAAGTCGAACACCGTGAAAGACGGTTGAGGATTGAGGATTTACAGAAACAAGTCGCAGATTTAATCCAACGTATAGCGGCGGTGACGCAAAATCATGAAGATCGTGAGGAACGTGGTCAAGAGGATTGACATGGAGACCTCGAATTTTGAGTTGATCTACTCGAATTTTATAGTATGTCACAAACAGAGAATTGTTATTGATTGGATCAACAAAGTCGAGTGGTTCTTCTACTATAAGTACTGGATCAGATGAAGGTGAGGAGCACTTGCGGCACTCATGAGACAAACAGGGCAAAACCAAGATCAAAGATTGGGAGAAGATGAAAGGCCACTTCTTCCCTTTGGTTACACTCAAACTTCGTTGCAGGAACGATTAGGTTTCACCATGGAAGACAATAGCTTTGACGGTCGAGATGACTTGGGCAGATTCAAAGATGACTTTGAGGAGGAATTTAACCTAGAAGAAATTGAAGAGGAATCTCGATCTCAAATTAGAGACAAAACCAAGGCAACTAATGATCCAGTATATGACGATTATGGAGTGGCCGAAGTGCTTAATGATGATTCTTTATTCGTTCCGAATTCATGTTTTGTCCAGCAAAGTAATTCTGAACCTTTTATCCAATTATATCAAGCAACTAATTGTAGACCATTTGAGGAAGACCTAGAAGGCAAGACTAAAGAGATTAGTGAGCTGGTGTACGACGACGATGAAGTTCATGACGATGAGAGAGACGATGACAAGATCAAAATATTTGGTGACCCAGTTTATGATGATGATGAAGTGGATGAAGTTGTCAATGAAGTTGGATCTCCCCTTGGCATTTTTCCCCTCCGAAACCCCGACAAGGAAGAAGAGTTGACTTCTGCTGCTTGTGGTCATCCTTTTTGCGGCACTTGTTGGAGAGGTTACATTAGCACATCAATAAGTGATGCCCTGGATGCTTAATGTTAAGGTGTTCTGATCCATCCTGGGATGCTGCTGTTGGCCAAGACATGATTGATCTCTTGGCAACCCATGAAGATAAAGAGAAGTATTCACGGAATCTTCTAAGATCGTACATGGAAGACAATAGAAAGACAATGGTGTCCTGCTCCTGGTTGTGAATTTACAGTTGAGTTTATAATTGGAAGTGGAAGCTTTGATGTTTGCTGCAATTGCTCATATGGCTTCTGTTGGAATTGCACTGAGGAAGTTCATCGACCAGTTGATTGTGGCACAACGCAAAGTGGATATTGAAAAACAGTGCTGAATCTGAGAATAAGAACAGGATATTGCCTGCCCATGTGCAAGCAATTACATAGAATTTGCAGACAATGTCTTACCTCGTATAAGAGAAAATAACTACAACTCAGTTCAGTTAATGGCTATCATGGAACACTCATACTATAGTTCTTTCGGTTATCATGTTACCGACTTTTTTTTGTTGTAAGTAGTAGATCTGGGACACCTGAGGATCTTAAGTATCTTATAAACAATGCCTATGGATTAGGAATTTGAGTTTTGATGGATGTCATTCACAGCCATGCTAACAACAATGTTGCAAATGATCTTCCTCCTGGGCTACCATATGAAACTACTCTAAACTCAAGGATGAGTTCTTTTAACCCAGGGTGACTAATGCATGAGGATCCGTAAATTTTTATTATTATTTTTTTGATAATTTTCACCTTTTTGATATTTAAGATATTTTTGATAATTTCTATCTTTGATATTTTTGGATTTTTAATTAGTTTAGAGATTTTACGATTGTAAGTCTGTTAGGAAAAAAAAATTATCTATTAGAATTTCTTTCCTTTCTTTACAAGATAAAAATTGAAGTCCATAACTCCATATATAAACACGTGTATGGTTGTTTGAGGCATAATTCTCTATTCTGAATAAAACTTCTATTTTTGGTAAAACCTAGAGAATCAGTGGTTTTCTTTTTGTTTTTGACGTTTTCTCTTCTTGCCTTCTACTCCAATCTCCCTTCTCGTTAGCCCGCAGATAATTGCTATCCTGCCCGGTGTCAAGAGGATGCGATAACACATGACTCAAGAGGGATTCCCTTTCAAGCACTAATGCTTTATTCTATTAATTATATCTTTATCAATGTCCCCTTCCTATTGAAAAATAGAACTGAACTACCTAAACCTCTTAGAAGAATTTCATATTCATCCCTTCCTAACTACGACAATTAGTTTCTTGTTACTAGAACTACATTTCATATTTCATATATACAGTTTTCAATTGAACTCGCACTAAGTACATTGTCATTAATTAACATAATATGATTTGTAAATAATTTATCTTGAACATCATTAATTACATTTAATACTAATGTAAAAAAACACTTAGAATTGACCCGCAACTGTAGAAAAATCCTTTGTTACACTCATAGTACTTGCAACACAAGTAAGAAAATTATCATATATATCTTTTCTCAAACCAATATAATTACTAGAAATTATTTTCTCCCAAATCCATCGCAATAATTCTGTACTGCACTATCATAAATATTTTCTAAATTTATAATATATATATATATATATATATATATATATATATATATATGCAAATCCTTGTTTTCTCTCTTTCCATTAGTTGTCTTATAGCATCTATTGTTGATATTATGATTATAAAATTGATGATAAAAATGATTGTCTCATCTCAATAACTCATTGCCAAAAGTTCCATAGTCTGATTTATCAACCAATACCCTTATAGTTGGAAGCAGATGGTATATTATAGTTAGAAACAGATTGTATATTACTTTTATTCTTGTAGATAGTAAAAATTTATCTACATTCTGAGCATCTTCTTAATTCTCAAACTTTTATTCACTAAATTTATTAACCAAATTATTATTTGATCTCCTAAACAATTCCAAATTTCAATTAGTATCATTTCAAACCTACAGGTTTACCGACTTTCATTTCCTTTGAAGCTTTTTTATTCTCACTTAAAGAGCATGAAATTGAGAAATATAACAAAATGATACACAATGAAGCTATGAAGATGTCTGCAAAAATTGATTGAGATCCTACTTAGGAATGATGAGGCATTCATGGGATGTGATTGCAAGACTCAAATGTAGGATTGTGTGATGCTACAAGTTAACATTTTGAACACTAGGTTGGCCTTCATAAAATTATCATACGAAGGAACAGGAACTTCTAATATCAAATATTCCAACTTTGAATTATTCTATTCTCATTAAACATATTCATGTAGTATGTATATAAATAATACAACATAATGTGAAAGTTTTGTATTATTATTTCAAAAGTAGAAACTTTCACAAGGTGGAAGACAATGAGAAGGTTGCAAAGGATTCTCAAATAATTGATACTTTTCTTCGATGACATAGTATGAGAATGATGGTCTATTTTTAGTGAGTGCCAAACTTTGAAATCAACAGATGACTACCAGTATATCTCTATTATTCAACAAAGGCCATGAAAACAGTAGACTTATGTTCCTTTAGCTAAGTCGACTCCTTAGTCAACCCATTGATGTCGACTGATACATTGGTAAGTTGAAGGTCTCATTTTGTTGAGTTGACTCGACTATCAATCACAAGTAATTACAAATCTAATTGATTATGCTATTTGTAGGTCTTTCATCTGAGCCTAATCTCACCCACAATTTTCCAATATTACATGTACTCTCGAGCTTATTGCTGCATAAATGAAATCAGTCAAGTTGGAGAATACCTTCTCCATAACCTTTGTTTGAAGTCTTATTTGTCTTGCGAAGCCTTTTGTCAACTTTGACCTACCAAAACTTCGTCTTGACAAGCATCTCGTCATTCTTAATATGCTGGGGTTTTCTCTTGCTAGACGGTTAATCACCTTTTGATTTGTCAGGACTTTGCTTTGCTAAACATCTTATCGCCCTTAATGTGAGACTTCCTCTTGCTAGACATATGATCATCCTTGATTTATTGGGACTTTCTCTTTCTATGTGACCCACTCATCGGTAGACTTGCCACAAAACTTATCAAATACAAGTTCTAACTTAACCCTTTGTCTAACATCAAAACCGATTAAACTAACACAAACCTCGCCCTTAATTGTTTAACAACACAATGCCTATGGGCAAGATCTCAAAGCCAAGAACTAGAATACACTTAGAAAATATTAATTGATTGAATTTATTATTTTCAATGGATTTCCTCTAGTCATGTCTCTATCACATAGACTCTATGATGCATTAATATAGTCTGTCACATATACAAATCCTTAATACCATATCCGTAAAAAATAATATCCTCACAACAGTTATATTTTATTTTGGTATTTGTGAAAGCCTAAGGCACATAATTTCCTAGATCAAATGCCAATCTAAAGGTTTATGACTATAAGGAATTACAAGAAAAATGCAAGCCCATAGGTGTTGCAATGATAAAACACTTGAGGGAACAAATAAGAGGACTAAAGTTTGAATCCCACTAGAAACGAATATTCTAGAGGTCATAAATTGTGCTTCGAATTTATCCAGTAAGCAAAGCAAGGGAAGGTCGTCTACATCCAAGATGAGTCGGGCTAAGCCCAAACACCTAGATTATCAAAAGAATACAAGAAAAATACAACTCAAGCAAATGCCCACAAGAAGAAGAAAAAAAATTATGATGTGCATTCATTCTAGATTCAAAAATAATTTCTATTATAATTTGTAATTTTTACGAGGGCAATATTGATTGGATATTATATCAATTAGGCATAAAAAAATGCATTCTTGCATCATGATGTACAAAGAAAATTTACATGTAAATAATTCCTAAATTCAGTAGTGTAAGGACACCAAAAAAGGTTAACTAGCATAATCAAAGTAAGATAATATAGATGGTATCACTATTACAAATGGTGATGAGAGAAAATCAAATAATTGAAGTCTCAATTCACATGTATTTGTTAGTGTCAGCCCTAAAAGTCAATCACGAGAGGATTGATATGAGATTTTTTATCATATTTTAATAACAGACAATATTTTGTGTGTATTATATTTACTTTATATCTATACAAATGTGAATAAATATAATAATGTCCTAGTGTGGTAAGTTCTGTTCTATAGCATATCAATTATTTGAATTGATTGTGAGTAATAATAGATATGTGTAGATCACTACTCTCAAGCATTCTTGGTCAAGTATCAATATACAAGGACAATATGAATGCATTGAGACTAGCATGACTGAATCTCACAAGTTATGAATATAAGATATTAACTTAGCACATGAGTATATACTAGAGAATATGTACCGCCATGAGAATGTTTTATGGATTGTTATATGAGTGACATAAACATTCTCATAGTGACTATTAGTGTAAATAATCATTTGACCTGAAGTCACTACGGTTCTCTACATAAGGAGTTGTGTACTTTCGACAAACGTCACCTATAACAAGGATGATTATAAAGTCATTTACTAGATATGCAATGAGTTATGCGAAGAGATGTGAGTGATGTAGATGAAATTTGTCACTTCGATATAACAAAAGTGGCGTTTGTGGGCCCCTTGATTAAGTAGAACTACTAAAATACATGATCATGCTCAAATAAGTCAATATAAGATACTGAGCTTATTTGGTTAAGTAAGTCTACTTAGAGATAAAAAAAAATACATAGATTGATGAGAGGATGACACGATCTATGTCTCATAAATCAATCTAAATATCATAGACAAAAAAACTAAGTTATACAATAAAATAGCTTAGGTCGAATTTGCGATATTCTCGTTACTTGGGTAGCTATGATACCTTCCTAGATGTCACTCATTGCTACTTGTACCTTTAAAAAAAGATTTTAGAGTCACTGTCAATGCTACGAGAACCTATTGGGTCACACAAAGCACATCGATTTTGGAGTTTTATTTTAGTATGACTAAAATAAAGTGGGCCTAAGTTTTAAGTCTGAAATTTGTTTTGGATCTTAAACTTGTTGGATTAATGAGTTAATTTAATTAGATTTTAAACATATTGGATTTATGGGTTAATCGAATATGGGTTTGAGTTTTTAAACAAGCTCAAACCAATAAAGCCCTTGATTTTAAATCCACGTTTATATTTTCGTTTGCATTTTGGATATGCATGAAAAATAAAAATAAAAAGAATATGTCTTATTAGATGAGACTTGGAGGTTGAGTGGTTTTGAACACTGTCTTATATGATAAGATCATGTTAACACTAAGAGTTAGGGCTCAGTTTCAACTTTAAATAGTAGCCAGCACTACGGTGTGGGTTACGTGATTCTCCAATCGTGCTCGTGAAACAAGCGGCGGCTGTGCTCATGTGGATACCATAAAGGCACAAACATATTGATCGCGCTCAAATCGACTTCACTCTCCATATCCACAAAGGTTTTACGCATCAAGAGGTACACCAACAATGAATTCAAATTCGCATGGATCTCTGGTGGGTTCCTTTTCTACTGCATGTTTTATGTTTAATTTCACTTAGAACCCAACACTATTTCAGGTGAACATCAGGGTGAGTAATAATACTTGGGTATTGAGGTGGTTAGATTCTATCCTAAAGCAAATATGTTGTTGATCTAGTCAATAAAAAAATCAAGATGAAAAAGGCTCAGCGGATTGAAATTGTCAGCTAGTTGTAGAAAAGTTATTTTTCTCATTTTACATAATTGCCATGATGTTATCTTTAATATGAAAATGGTGAGTAGGCATATGGAGGATCCTAGTAAGAATAATACAATAGATTCCTATAAGATTTTTGAGATCTTAGAGAATTATCACGGATGAGATTTCTTTCTCTCAACAAGATAGTTTAAAGGTCGAATGTTATTTGGAAGATGATTGGGCATGGTCTTGAGATGATCATCGTTCTGTCAATGGCTAGTGTACCATTTTTGTGCAGTTCCTTGGTTATTGACGAAGTAGAAGCAAGAAGTGAAGTTGCACCATAGTGATGAAGCAAAATACAGAATTATGACTCAAGATGTTTGTCATTACTCTGATTAAAATGATTTCTTACTGAGATACAATTCTTTTCATACACACACTTATTTTGTGATGATATGCTAAGATATTGCTAAAATCTAGTTTTATATGACATAACTAAGCATATTGAGCTTGATTGCCACTTTATCAAGGAAAACTACAAAGTTGATTGTTAATGTTCTAATTAAAGGTCGAAGTAGTATGTATTATGTTTTACTTCTACTTTATCTTAGATGAGTTTAGAATATACTTTGGAACTATTTAAGGGTTAGTGTCCTTGCAATGTAAAAGACCCAGTCCACTATAACAACAAATGGAAACAGATAAATAAAAAAGAAGACTGGTTAACCCTATTTTTCTTCTTTCACCAATTTATTTTAGCTACAAGCTGGATGATATTATGTAGGAAATAAACAGTTCATCATTCTTAGATCAAGTTCGCAACTAACAGAAATGTTTTTGTCATTAGACTATGCGAGTTAATGTTAAATGCAAGATTTAACTTCGTGAGAATTATTTTCTTCTGTTCCATCAATTTTCTCCATTTAGCATGGCTAGGGTGTAACCAGAAACAGGACCACCAGATTAACATCGAAGTCATCTCTGGATCATCAAAACACAAAAAAAAAAGCTAACAGACAGAGAAATCGCAAGGGAAAGGAACTCACGTTGAGGATGTGGGTGATGCCTAGGGCTTTGAGGATCTCCCCACGAGAGGCGTTGTCGTAGCTACCAAGGTAGAGGAAATCCTTGAGTATCTCAGATGGGAAGGCGCTGCTCTGCTGTATGGTGCGCTCGTAGGCTGCGGGGACTCGGTGGCCGCAGATGTTACATACCTCCCCCTCCTCGTATTTGTGGTAATGCCCACAGACTTCGCAGGGGTTCTCCCTCTCCCTCTTCCTCATCAGACGGTGATCCGATTCCGATCAACTTCCAATAACAAGAAGAGTATCGTTTAGATCTCAGAAGAAAAGGGAGAAGAGAAAGGTGGCGATTGATCTAGGAGAAAGAGGATCGAGTTTGCTGGTGGTGAAGAGGGAGTGAGAAGGTTTCTGTTTCGTCTCCTCCTTTCTGCCTGCGGGTCGAGAAGATGACGACGGTATGCTAAATCCTTAATTATATTTTCCTTTTATTTATTACTTTTGTGATTTATTCTCTCTCGCGACTGCGTGGAGTATTGATTTAGATAACTACTACAAACTTGTAAGATACTTATTTTATTTGATTTTGAACTGACTGGTGAATGGTGATGTAGTAAAGTCGAATTAGAATTTCTATTGTTCAAAATTATTTAATAAGAGTCAAGTACAGTTTAAAAAATTAATTGTTTTAAAGTTTTTTTTAAAACTTTATTTGTTTAATTATTAAAGAAGGTGTTTCTCATCCCCTAAATTCACCTTTTTATGAATTTCATTAAGAATTACCAAATCATTCTTTTTTTAAAAAAATAATAAGACTTCTTTTTAAAATACTTTTCTCAACTCTGTCCTCTGATTCCTGCCTAATAAAATTTTTAAATTAATTATCTCATTCATTCGTCTAGAAAAATAATTGAATGGATTGCTAATGTAATCATAAGTTAGAGAAATATTGTATTTATTAAAATGGGATCAGAATTAATTTTCAACAAACATATTTTTAAGGGGAAAACTCTTTCTACTTTCTAACCATTTAATGGTCATCTTACCATTTAATGGTCAGCTATAAGATGATTTTATAATTTATCCCTCTTCACATAATTTGAGAACGGCATGTGAAGAAAGTTTAGGGTAAACGTAATTATTTTTTATTATAATAAGTAAAAAAATACTACCCTCACGGGCATAATAAAGTTGATATTTGAGTGGTAGATTATCATATAAATAGAAACAGAATCCCCAAGAGAATAATCTCTTAGAGAATAAAATTTCTCTTACTTAGTGAGACCATTCAATTATCATGATTTATTCTCATCGTCTCATTATGGAACATGTTAGAAATTATAACAATAAATGAAAAATGAAGTAGGCAAAGAAACAAAAATTCTGAACATACATATTTAAGTGGAAAACCCTTGACAAGGAAAAATCACAAGAAGAGAGCAGAGAATATTTTTCTATTATAAATTTTGGTACAACTTTCGAAGAAAGGGAAAAACAATGGCTAAAGAAGGTAATGTCGTTGTATCCTAAAAATATACTTTATAAGTAAAGTATAAATATAGATTGAGAAATTAAATCAGTTTAATGGATTGTTAATCCATAATGTCGCACCACGAAACTTCCAAGCCGATCTAAAGTAGAATTCAGGTTACCAAACTCTAACAATCTCTATCTTGAAATGAATTCCAATCTTTGATGAGAAAACACAAACTCTTCACCTCTTCCACATAAAGCTCATTATGGGCAAAACTCAACAATGAATACCATCCAAGTTCAAGCAATGCTCAAACTTGGCAAAAGGGAGTGACTTGGTCATCGTATCAACGGGATTATCATGAGTACTAACTTTTTCGCAACAATATTATCACGAGCAATCACATCACGCACAAAATGATACTGCACATCAATGTGTTTCGTCTTCTCATGAAACATTCGATTCCTTGTGAGAAAAATAACACTTTGATTATCACAAAAAATTATAGTGGCCTATAAGTCTTCACTGAGTTCACCAAGTAGACCCCTCAACCAAATTGCTTCTTTATAAGCTTATGTAATGGCCATGTATTCGGCCTATGTAGTTGACAATGCAACGATAGCCTTACATCTAATAGCACAGCAACCAATACTGAAAATATAACCAGTGAGAGATATTCTCTTATCAAGATCTTCAGCAAAATCAAAATCCACATAACTGGCAACTCCATTTATAGAACCACACAAGTCTATGAAAATCCATTGGACTACTTTCCCGTGTTCCTTATCAGGGTTTAACATATATCTACTGATAACACTCACTGCATATGCTAAATCAAGGTGTGAACAAACCATGACATACAGAAGGGAACTAACTACATTAGAATATGGAACTCGTGATATATAATCAGCATCAATATCTGACTGATGACAAAGCAGATGAAAGTCTAAAATGAGCAAATAATGGAGCACATATAGGCTTAGCATTTTGCATATTAAACTTGTCGAGGACTTTCTCAATGTACCCTTTTTGATTTAGGTACAATTTACCTGCTGACTGATCTCTTACAATCTCCATTCCAAGTATCTTCTTTGTTGCATCCAAATCTTCATCACAAATTCTCTGCTCAACTGAGCTTTCACCTTTCTGACATCTCTATGATCTTTAGTTGTAATCAATATATCATCGACGTATAAGAATAGATAAACAAACAATCTATCGTCACTCACTCTAAAATATACACAACTATCATAACTGTTTCTCCTAAAGTCCTAAGCGGTCATAAATGCATCAAATCTCTTATACGACTGCCTCGGTGACTGCTTCAAACCATAAAGTGACTTTTTCAACTGACAAACGCAGTCCTCCTTTTCTAAGACTACAAAATCTTCTAATTGTAGTATATAAATATCTTCTTCAAGTTCTCTGTGCAAGAACACGGTCTTCACATCTAACTGCTCAAGCTCAAGATCGTGCAATGCCACAATACCAAGTAAAGTCCGAATGGAACTTTGTTTCACAATTGGAGAGAATACATCAATAAAATCAATACCAGGACTTTGACAGTATCTCTTTGCAACAAGTCTTGCCTTATACCTTGCTTCTTCAACTCTCGGTGTACCTTCTTTTCTCTTATACACCCATTTGCATCGAACAACCTTCTTACTCTTATGCAATTTAATTAGGTTCCATGTGTCATTCATGTGAAGCGATTTCTTCTCCTCCTGTATTGCTATCATCCATTTACTAGAGTTGTCGCAGCTAACCACCTCTGAGAATGTTGCAGGTTCCTCATTGGAATCAATCTTTTCAACTACATTAAGGGTATAAGCAACTAAATCAGCCTCTGCATATCTTTGAGGAGGCCTAATATCTCTACAAGGTCTATCTTTCCCAATGGAATATTGTGGAGATGCTTGTGAGGAGCTATTGGCATCCACTAAATATGAATTAGATTCCATAGTAGATGCTAGTGTAGATCCAATCTGAAGCTCCACCTATGTGTTCAACTTGTATTTATCTCTTTCAGAAGTATGTATGGAAGAGAGATCATTAAGCATGCTGGTCTCATCAAAAACAACATCTTGACTGATGACGACTTTACTAGTCTCTCGACATCAAAGCTTGAATCCCTTCACACCAAGTCCCCTCGGATGGGTCTAGTGGCTAGCACATGAAGTGTTGCCACAATGAGGTCTGGGGTTCGAATCTTGACAAAGCCGAGATAAATACCTCCCTTATGTGCTAATCACTATTCCAAAGGCTAGTAGCAGCCCGTGATTTACCTTCTCCATGTTGGCCCTGGGACGGGTTAGCGGGGGCGCTGAGGGCGAGCGTATTCGCCTTTTTGCTACCTTAAATTCCTTCACACCAGACTTAAAACCTATAAAAATACACTTCATAGGTCGGAGCTCCAACTTTCCATTATCAACATGGACATATGCAGAACATCAAAATATTCTCAAATCAAAATAACTAGCAAGAGTACTAGATCATACCTCTTGTGGAATTCTCTTGTCAATAGCAGTTAACGGAAAATGATTGGCAAGATAACAAATGTACGTAGCAGTTTCGACCCAAAAATACTTGGGTAAATCGTATTGAGGAGCATAAATCAAACCTTCTACATCAAAGTCCTATTCATCCTCTCTGTCACATTGTTTTGTTGAGGATTATGCCAAACTATATTATGTTTCACAATTTCTTCCGTTCTACATAAGGCATTGAACTCATCAGAACAAAACTCCAAACCATTATCTGTTCGAAGATGCTTGACTTGTCTTCTGATATGCTTTTCGATCATAATTGTCCACTCCTTAAAAGTAGAAAATGTTGGTGCAATATCCCTTAGGTCAAGGTTGACCTGGTTGACCAAGCTTGAGTCTTGGTTTGGATTTCGATGTTTGACAATGAAAGGTTGATCGCAGAAGAGTCAAGTAGGTCAAGGTTGACCGGATACTTGACTGTGGAAGTCCTAGTGAGTGAAGCTAGGCAGTATGAAAGTCCTGGTGAGTGAAGCCAGGTGAAAGACCTAGTGAGTGAAGCTAGGCAGTATGAAAGTCCTGGTGAGTGAAGCCAGGTGAAAGACCTAGTGAGTGAAGCTAGGCAGATTGAAAGTCCTGGTGAGTGAAGCCAGGTGAAAGACCTAGTGAGTGAAGCTAGGCAGATTGAAAACCCTAGTGAGTGAAGCTAGGTGAAAGTCCAAGTAGATCAAGAGAGTGACCGGATACTTGGCATAAAAGAAAAGTCCAAGTGGGTCAAAGAGATTGACCGGACACTTGGTGAGGGAGTCCTAGCAGGTCAAGGGAGTGACTAGATGCTAGGCATGACGTACCAACAGGTTAAGGTTGACCGGATGTTGGTTTGGGACTTGGTTTTGGGCAAAAACCAGGTGCTGGATCGATCAGTGGATCGATCCAGACCTTTCCCAGCGAACAGAAAGCCTCTGGATTGATCAGTGGATCGATCCAGAGGTCCCAATCGATCAGTGGATCGATTGGGACGTTGCTGCTTCGCGCGATAAGCGTTGGATCGATCCGTGGATCGATCCAGGCGTTTTTCCAGAGCACAGAGGCGCTCTAGATCGATCCGTGGATCGATCCAAAGCCTCCCCGATCGATTGGGAATAATCGAATCGATTGGGATCCGACCGTTACGTCGTATTTGAGTCGCAGGCGAGCGTTGTCTTCGGCTTCTCTACACAGATTCATTTCAGATCTTCACTAGCTCCTCCACAGCTCTTCTCAAGCTCGAGATCGCCAGTTCTTGAAGGTTCTTGAAGGTTCTTGGAGGCTCTTCCAAGTCAAGAGGCGGATCAAAGCAAGAAGAAGAAACTAGGGTTAGGGTTTGTGCACTCATTGTAAGCTTGTAAGCTTGTATTTCTTTACTACCCTTTCTTTTTCTTGTATTGAGTCTTGTAGGGCTTCTCCGCCCTTGGTAGTTACCATAAAGGAGAGTTTCATTAGTGGAGGGTGCGTGCGTTGTGTGGATCCTTGGATTAGTCACCTCCCTTGGAGGTGGATACCAAGTAAAATCCAAGTGTTAGCGTGTTTGTATTTTTTTCTTTGTATTTCCGCTGCGCATCCTTGAAGAAACAAGCAACGCCAAGCACCGAGCACGCAACGAGCTATTCACCCCCCCCCCCCCTCTAGCTCACTTTTGGTTCTAACAAGTGGTATCAGAGCAAGGTTGCTCTTCACCGGAATCATCGCCGGAAGGGTCAAGTATAATAAGAAGAGCTAGAGGGTGAAGAAGTTGAAGCAAAATTGTCAAAGTCAAAGAAATTCAAAAGCTCAACTTCTACAATAGAATTCCGAGATGGGCTCAGATTCGACACAAGGGTGGCTCCACCATACACTTCCACGAGCTTCGATTCTTGGAAATCAAGAATCAAAAATTTTCTTATGATGGAGATAGAGCAATGGTTTGCTCTTATGGAAGGCTTCAAGGCTCCAACAAACTCCAAGGGCAAGCTTCTCAAGAAAAGCAAATGGAGCTCGGAGCAAGTCCAAAGGTGCGAGGCCAATGACAAAGTGACCAAGCTTTTGGAAAATTTATTGCCAAGCACCATCCTTTACAAAATTGGAGAATTTGAAGATGCAAAGGATTTATGGAGCAAATTGGCCAAGCTTTATGAAGAGATCCCCTCCACTGTACAAGAGCAAGAAGTATCCAGAGAGGGTGACTCTTTGGAGCAAGACCAAGAGGAGGACTCCAAGGTTGAGAGATGCTCAACCTCCGAAGAAGAAGTCCAAGAAGAAGCTTCATCCTCAAGGGAATGCATCGAAGGGAACAAGGAGGGAGCATACTCCTTGTTTCATATTCAAGATGATGAAGCCTCCACCTCTAGGATTGAGGGGGAGCGATCCTTGGTGACGCCGGATCAAGAAGAAGTTGAAGCCTCTACATCCGGGTCAAGAGACGAAGAGGAGGAAGAAGATTCTACCTCCACAAGTCAAGAAAAATCAAATGGAGGGGAATCAGGTCCGATCAAGAGGAAGCTTCCACCTCCGGATCCAAAAGAAAAGATGTCACCCTTACAAGAAAAGGTATAAATATTTCAATTAATAATAAAAATCATATTATATGCTTTGAATGTAGGGAACATGGGCACTACAAGAGCAAGTGCCCCAAATTGGCCAAGAAAAAGGGCCAAACGGCACAAAAAGACAAGGAGAAGCTCAAGGAGACCATCCCCGGAACAAAAAAGAGCAAGGAGCACATTGTGTGATTCCTGTGCAACCAAAAGGGGCATTACCGAAGTCAATGCCCCAAGGGGAAGAAGATGGTCAAGGCTCAAGGAGGCATTAGTCAAGGGGGAGCCTCCAAGGTAAAGAAGAAGGTAACATTTATTGAGCCTACCCCTTTACATTATGGTAAAAAGCATGATAGTTCTAATTTTTATCATTTTAATGCAATTTACCATAAGAATAGAAAGCATGAGGGCTTTAAGGAAAAGCATGTGGCCCTACATGCCAAAACTACCCAACCTAAGGTTAGGAAGGTAGATAGACACTTGGGCGGGAACACTAAGGATAATAGATACATGCCCAAGAACAAAAATGCTCATGGACCAAAACCTAAGGATTTAATGATAGAAAATCAAGTCTTGAGGTCAAGACTTGATAATATGGAAAAGACCCTAAAAAGGATGGAAAATATCCTACAAGGGCAAAATGAGAAATACCTAGGGCTAGGAAAATCAAAGCCATCCAATGGCCATAGAGGGTTGGGATACAAACCAAAGGCTAAGAAGGATGTGCCCTCGTACCATAGAGTTCCATATAGTTATGGAACAAACCCTAGGTCCAGTGGTCAAGCCAAGAATACTAGGGAAGTCATCCCTAAGAGTATTTTTGCGATAAATGTTACTAAGACTTCTAAGAAGTCTAAGAAAGTCACTAACAAGGTCACAAGGGAGGCTATCCCTAGAGTTGACCTAGAAAATGTGATCAAGGCTTCTAAGAAGCCCAACAAGGTCACTAGGAAGGTATCTAGGGAAGTTATCCCTAGTGAGTACCTAGAACATCCAAGGAGCACCAATAGGTTTTGGGTTCCTAGGAGCATCTTCTCTACCCCATAGATGGGTTAGAGAGTGTCAACTCCGATTAGAAGGATAGTTAACCCAACTTTGAGGAAATTGACACTCAAGGAGCATTTTCAAGGTTTTTGTTAACCTTTGAAAATGAAATGGAATTATTAGTTACTCTTTGGTAGAGTAAAATGTGTCAAAATTGAAGATATTGATTTTAATCTTAAATGGCACATATTGGGAAATTCATAAGAACTACCAAGTTGGGATTTTGGTATGTTCTTAGGAAATTGAAGACATTTTAAGTCTTAATTTAAAAGTGCTACTCTTGTGGAAAAATGAAATATGTCAACATTTGAGGAATATGTTTAATTTCAATTGGCATAAATTAATCAAGGGAATTAGAAATGCCAATTTAGGTTTTGGCATTTTCTTGAAGCACTTATGGGCAATCTAAAGTTTAATTTTAAGTTAGCTAAGTTTAAGGACACCTAGATAGGTAATCTAGGTATTTTATTAATGCTAAATCTTGCCATGATTGTTTGCTCATTATATGTCATGACATCACATTTGGTTTGTATTTTGCATTCATTCCTTTATTATGAAAAATACAAAAATATCATGCCATGTCATACATACATCATGTAGTTATAGGAATCTTTCTTTTGAAAGCTATTTTATTTTGATGTATGCCAATAGCATTATCATGCATTATATTTATTTCCTTATAAATAAGGACAAATGACATTCATATACAAGTTTTCCAACAAGTGGTGTTTATACACAAGTGGAATCAACTAGCAACATCCTTTGTGGATGTCTACCACTCAAAATGCCTAGATAGATATGCATGATCCCTAGAATAGGGCAAAACCAAAATCTCACATCTCACAAGGACTATAAGGTGACTTGTATGTGTTTTAGTGCACATTAAATACAAGTGAGATGTTAGGATGATGAACAAAACTCAAGATGTTGATTTAGTGCATTCGTTTGAGTTTTTAAGTTCATCAAAACACATAGTTATGTGTTTTCCCATCATTGGGAAAGCTAATGTACAAGTCATGTGCATTAAGCCCAAGGAACATGGTGGGATATTGGTTTGAAAATGTTTTCAAAATGATTTTGGAAAACCTTGGTGAAGGCTATCTTTTGATAGTAATCACCATTGAACAGTTAAACACAAACTTGAAGAAAACACTAAAGTTTTTGCAAGTTTTCAAGTTTGTGTCAATCTTTGAAAATATGAAGTATTTTCAAAGAAAACTATTTTTCCTTGATAGTATATGCCCTAAATAATGCCTACACGAAATTTCATGATTTTTGGATTTTTGTAGAATTTTCTAGGGGTTTCTGAAGTTGGCTGATTTTGAAATTCAGCAACTATCAGAGCTCCGATCGATCCATGGATCGATTGGAGTTCCTGAATCGATCCATGGATCGATTCAGAAGGCAAGTCTCCCGCAAGCAGAAGCTCGTTGGATCGATCAGCCGATCGATCCAGGAAGTCTGAATCAATCAGTGGATCGATTCAGAAAGGTTCAATCGATTGGAACCCAACTCCAATCGATCCAAGTTGCTGATTTTGGCTGGGAAAGCCTGATTTCAGCATCTTTAAACCTATTTTAGTCTAGGTAACCTTTCCAAACCCCTAAAAATACATTTGTATACATAAAAAAGGTATTTTCATGTGAAAACAAGGATGGATTGGTTAAGGAAGGCTAAGTTGAAGTTTAGGTTGAGGTTTGTTTCAGATTTTGAATATTTGAACCTCAAAACTTCTACAATTGGGTTTCCTAAAGTTTTAGGGATTCCAGGTCATTGTTGTTGCAATGACAGAAGTTACCACCATGTCTTTAGGGGGAGGTACTCTTTAAAGACATGAAAATTATTTTTCATGAACCTTGGAAGGTGGTTAACCTTCTGTTTGAAAATGCTCAAGGTTGAGCGTTTGAACTTAAATGGGGAGTGGATAACCTCATTGTTCAACTGGTTTCAGTGGATAATGCTCAAGGATGGGCATCTGCCTACATTGAGGAAGAAATGTAGGGTTAAGGATAAATGAAAGGTATGGGACCTTCATTTAGGTCATTGGACTTTGTTAATGCTCAAGGGTGAGCATTGGTGATAATGAAAGGTATGGAACCTTCATTATCGTGTTGATCACAACGAATAAAGTTGTGAACAACGATGAGCAACTCTTCAGGGGAGAGTTTTCAACAAGTGGATTTGTTGATGTGTGCCCAAGAATGGGGCATGGGTTGATGTGTGCCAATAGGGGGAGAATGAAAGGACTTATGAAAGGGGGTAAGTTAGACCTTCATTACCTAGAGGGAGTTTGCCCTCTTAGGGGGAGAATGAAGAGCTTAACTTATGTGTTCATTACCTAGTGGCATGAAGAAGGAGGTTATGGGATTAGCCTAACTTACATGTGGTATTGTAAGTGTTATTGTTGTATTGTCAAACATCAAAAAGGGGGAGATTGTTGGTGCAATATCCCTTAGGTCAAGGTTGACCTGGTTGACCAAGCTTGAGTCTTGGTTTGGATTTCGATGTTTGACAATGAAAGGTTGATCGCAGAAGAGTCAAGTAGGTCAAGGTTGACCGGATATTTGATTGTGGAAGTCCTAGTGAGTGAAGCTAGGCAGTATGAAAGTCCTGGTGAGTGAAGCCAGGTGAAAGACCTAGTGAGTGAAGCTAGGCAGTATGAAAGTCCTGGTGAGTGAAGCCAGGTGAAAGACCTAGTGAGTGAAGCTAGGCAGATTGAAAACTCTAGTGAGTGAAGCTAGGTGAAAGTCCAAGTAGGTCAAGAGAGTGACCGGATACTTGGCATGAAAGAAAAGTCCAAGTGGGTCAAAGAGATTGGCCGGACACTTGGTGAGGGAGTCCTAGCAGGTCAAGGGAGTGACTAGATGCTAGGCATGACGTACCAACAGGTTAAGGTTGACCGGATGTTGGTTTGGGAGGTTTGGGACTTGGTTTTGGGCAAAAACCATGTGCTGGATCGATCAGTGGATCGATCCAGACCTTTCCCAGCGAACAGAAAGCCTCTGGATTGATCAGTGGAACGATCCAGAGGTCCCAATCGATCAGTGGATCGATTGGGACGCTGCTGCTTCACGCGATAAGTGCTGGATCGATCCGTGGATCGATCCAGGCGTTTTTCCATAGCACAGAGGCGCTCTGGATCGATCCAAAGCCTCCCCGATCGATTGGGAATAATCGAATCGATTGGGATCCGACCGTTGCGTCGTATTTGAGTCGCAGGCGAGCGTTGTCTTCGGCATCTCTACACAGATTCATTTCAGATCTTCACCAGCTCCTCCACAGCTCTTCTCAAGCTCGAGATCGCCAGTTCTTGAAGGTTCTTGGAGGCTCTTCCAAGTCAAGAGGCGGATCAAAGCAAGAAGAAGAAACTAGGGTTAGGGTTTGTGCACTCATTGTAAGCTTGTAAGCTTGTATTTCTTTACTACCCTTTCTTTTTCTTGTATTGAGTCTTGTAGGGCTTCTCCGCCCTTGGTAGTTACCATAAAGGAGAGTTTCATTAGTGGAGGGTACGTGCGTTGTGTGGATCCTTGGATTAGTCACCTCCCTTGGAGGTGGATACCAAGTAAAATCCAAGTGTTAGCGTGTTTGTATTTGTTTCTTTGTATTTCCGCTGCGCATCCTTGAAGAAACAAGCAACGAGCACGCGACGAGCTATTCACCCCCCCCTCTAGCTCACTTTTGGTCCTAACAGAAAACGCATCACTCTTCTACTTTAGAAAGAATGCTCACACTTTTCTAGAGAAATCATCAATAATAATGAATATATATAATGCACCTCCCTTCAAAGGCACCTTGAACGGTCCCCAAAAATCAGAGTGAATGTAGTCTAATGTCCCCTTCATGTTGTGGATGCCTACCAAAAACTTGACTCTTTTCTACTTGCCAAAAACACAATGCTCACAGAATTTCAATGTCATAATACTTTGCCCACCAAGAAATCCTCTCTTACTCAATTCAATCATATCGTTCTCACTCATGTGATCCAAATGCATATGCTAAAGCCTCATGATGTCATTATCAGATAATAAAGGACTAGCAACAGCAGTATCACCCATAACTATAGAACCCTGCAAAACATACAAACCGAAAGTTTTTATATATCCCTTCAACACTATAAGAGAACATTTGTTGACCTTCAGAACTCCACCTTCACCAGTATACTTGTACCCTTTTAAGTCAAGAGTACTTAGAGAGATGAGATTTCTCTTCACATCAGGGGTGTGCCTCACATCACCTATGTTTGAACAATTCCAGCGAACATCTTAATTTAGACTATTCCAATATCTGTAATTCTACAAGATGCATCATTATCCATCAAAACAACACCTCTAAAATCAATTTTGTATGTTGAAAATTAGTCTCAATTAGGACACATGAAACGTACAACCAGAATCAAGAATCCACTCGTCACTTTGTTTAGAATCACCATCAGACAACTAAGAGTTCTCCAATCCTGTCACTGTGATCTTCAGTAACATCAGCTTCATTAGATTTTTCTGGTTGTTTTCCCTTTTGACTATCGTCGATCTTATTGTTCTTATTCTGTAGCTTGTAACACTCTGCCATAATATGACCTTTTTCTTACAATATCACACGTCTTATCCTTATTACTCTTGAATTTTGACATGCCTTTGTTATTATCGTTAGAATTTCTTTCTTGCCGTCTCCCTCGTATAACAAGACCCTCACCTTTGGTCTCAGATTCACTGACGAGTTTATCCATCTTCTCCTTAGAGAATATAGCATCATAAACCTCATCCAGAGTTAGAGAGTCATGATTGTATAAAATAGTATTTCTGAAAACAGCATACGAGATAGGCATCGAACACAATAATATCAAACCTAAATCCTCTTCAACATACTTGACTTCCATGGATTCCAAATTAAAGATAATTCCTTTAAAAATAGTCAAATGATCTTCTAAAGATGTACCTTTGGCCATACGATGAGAATATAGACGTTACTTTAAGTGTAGTTTGCTAGTTAGACTTTTCGTCAAATACAACTGCTCCAATCTCAACCACAACCCATCGGATTTTTCTTTCAAACAATCTTGGAGAATTTGATTCGACAGATGCAGATGAATCTGAGATAAGGCTTTTTGATCCTTGTGCTACTTTTCCTTAGTACTCCATGAAGATACCATCTTTTCAAACCCTAACAAAGCATCATCCAAATCCATCTGTGCCAAAACAGTCCACATCTTAACTTGTCACAACGAAAATTTAGTGTTTCGATTCAATAGCGGAATATCGTATGTCACGGTCGCCATAACTCCAAAAACAATATTAATTTATTAGAAATTTATGACAATAAACGAAAAATGAAGTAAAAAAGAAATAAAAATTCTAAACACACCTAAATTTATCTGGAAAATCCTTGACAAGGAAAAATCACAAGAAAAGAATTGAGAATATATTTTTATCCAATTTTAGTATAACTTTTAAAGAAAGAGAGAAACAACCAACATCTTAGAGCATCTGCAACGGTGTTAATGCCTCATGCATTAACGCCGACGTGACGTCTTGTTTAACGAAACGTGGCATTTTTTTTTATTGTAGCATTAACGTGTTCAAACCTATGAACGCGTTAATGCTGCAGATCGTAAAAAAATAAATAAAAAATAAACATTAACGCTTCACGCGTTAAAAGCGTTGCAGTTGCCCTTAACTTGCCACAATGAAAATTTAGTGTTCCGATTCAATAGCGGAATATCGTACTTCATGATCATCATAACTCCGAAACCAAGCTAGGCTCAATTTATTAGAAATTTATGACAATAAATAAAAAATAAAGTACAAAAAGAAACAAAAATTCTAAACACACTTAGGTTTACATGAAAAATCCTTGACATGGAAAAATCACAAGAGAACCAAGAGTATTTTTTTATGGAATAATTTTAGTACAACTTCGAAAGAAATGTGTAGGTTTACATGAAAAATCCTTGACATGGAAAAATCACAAGAGAACCAAGAGTTTTTTTATGGAAGAATTTTAGTACGACTTTGAAAGAAAGCGAGAAACAGCCAGACGAACTGTGCCCGCATCTTCCTTGCATTTTTTTTCTCGGGAGCACAAACTATACAATCCATGAGTTCGTTGGAGATTCCGATTCCACGAGAGAATCCATGGGCTAATTAACTGCGTCTTTGACTCTTTGCCCTTTTTCCCTTGAGCGATGATAAAGGACAAGCGAGCAAAAAGGAATGAATTTGATTTATGTTTATTTATTTATTTTGATAATTCAGTTATCCAGAATACACACTCAAGCGGTGTGATTCATGAAACGCAAGCGACTCCGCGCCAATTAACTAACGTCCCAAATTGTGAATCCACTGCAAGACTTGGAAGTCGGTCTACTTCAAACTAGGAGCTCGATACAGCACAAGTGATAGCCTGAGGAAATATACAAATAATTTTCTCCAACGTTGACCATTTTATCGTCGGCCATGGCTCACAACCGCAAGCTCACGGCCTACTCATGAGCCCGTTGACCACTTATGAGCGACCAGTTTAGCCTCAAATCTGTCAACCACCGTGAACTCACCGCTTATTTTACGTTTCTATTTTTTATTCGAAAAAATGAGAAAGCACAGACTCGAAAAAAAAAAAATCGGCCAAATCGAAGATGAAAAAATAGAAAAAAAAAAGTTCTGAAAATTAACTTGTGATCGTAGTTGGGCCATGATTTAATGGGCTTTAATCGTGTCAAACGTTAGGTTAAAGTCCCAGGTCTCAGAAGCAAATCACAGAGAGAGAGAGAGAGAGAGAGAGAGAGTAGAAGAGAGCGCAAGAATAGATGGCATCAGCGGCGGATATCATCTTCAAAGGGTTGACGGGGGCGCTGGCAGCGACGACGCTCTACTTGACAGCTACCTTCTCCGTCAACCTCTATCGGGGCATCTCTTGGCACAATGCTCAATCCGTCAGTTCCCTCATCTTCCTCTTTATTTTACGCTTGCTTTCTTCATTCGATCAATAGTGGTTTGAATTTGGTACAGTTGTTAGCGATTACCTAAGCTTTAGGAGTTTGTTTAGGATAATTTTTTATTGATTATAAGTTGAGAAATGAATTAGATTTGCTAGAGTTTTGGTCTTCGGTGGAGAATTGCATTTATGTTAGGGTTTACATCACTCTGAGGAGTCGCAAAAATCCATCTTTAATGTCTTTAGCTTAACATTCTAGGTCTAAATAATTGACGATAAATCAGCAATGAATTATAACTGTACTCAAAGCTTCCTCATCAAGTCATATTGGTATAATTAGATTACATCCAGATACTGAATTTCTTGCTTTGAGTATTTTTTTTGGTCACTAGCAGAAATAATTGAGTTCCAGGTGTTAGAATAAATCTGATATAACTCTTATGCCAGTTAGGGATTCAATAAAAAAATATTAGGAACATAACAACCACGGACATGTAGAAGATAAATACATAGAACAAGAAGGTAAAATCACAAAAGAAGAAGAAACAACATCAAACAAGATACATGGATTTTGTATGTGCACAACTGCACAAAGAGATTTTGTTTGGCTCCCCATTACCACATATTACACGACCAATATTTTCATGCTGAAACTGCTACTCACTATGTGATGGTTTGCCTCTTATGTTATATGCTAAAGTGCTTAGAGCTTGTAGTTTCATTTTTATTAGGTTCCTATGATATCAGTTGACAAGCCTAGAAGCCTGGAATAGTAAGTCTGGGTTAAGAACATCATGATGGGTTGGTAAACATATGGTTTGCAGAACAGCACCTCCAAGCCAATAGCATTTGGTTAAGGTGAAAGGTTTGGAAGTGTTATCAACTTCCTCTAGAACTTCTGCAGAGAACTCTTTGGGTTGAGTCAATGGTGTAGCCCTTGTACCCTTAGTAAGTGCGTGTTGTCCCTTTACACCTATAGCTTCATTGGGAGATGCCCCCTGATAACTTGCACAGTGTATTCATCTGGTTTCAGATCTTCACTAGAAAAATTAGTTTTACTAGAATAATTAGCAAAAAAATTTCTTTCAATGCCGATGCTAGCGAGTAAAATAACTTATTATTTTGACTTTTCTTCCTGTTGTTTTAGTTAATATTTAAAATGTGCTAGTGAAATAACTTGTTATTTTGATATTTCTTTCAATTGATTTAATTAATATTTAAAATGTGTTCCATGCAACTCAGACTTGGAGCTGTTTAAATCATCATGCATTATCTCAAGCAAGGGGCTTTATTCCCATATGACTATATAAGCAAATGAAGGGAGGTCTACTTGGTCTTCTAAATAGATATTTGTCATGAATTGCTTAAAAAATTTAAGAATTGACCAATTAACTTGTTAAATCCAAATATTCACCCAAAGTACTTAATCCTAACTTAAAGAATAACTCATATAAGCTTATAAAGCTGCTTTACTAGACTGCAACTCATCATGTGAAACTAAATGGAAGTGTTACAATTTTTTAGGTTAAGGATTGACATCCACCTATAGGTTAGAATCATCATAATGTTGGTGCAGGTCCAATGGTGGCTACACATTCACAGAGACTGCTCTTTCCAACAGCAAACCATACGTCCATACCTGAGATTGGATTCCCTCTCATAGCAATTTTGGCTTTAATAAGAGAACTAACCCATTAACTTGGTGGACCCAACCACCAACTCAAATGAGCAAATATAAGTTAATATGAGCCTGCTCATCCAAGCTTTTAAAACTCCTTTGTTAGAGCATCCACAATAAGATCGAATATTTCTCTCAAATATTTATGGTCCCCACATCCACTTCATCAATCAAATATCTCATTCCTTAAATATCCCAAAAATCCCACAATCAAATATCCCACAAACTAAATTTTTATGGGACCCGCCTATTAAATACCCTACTATCAAATATTCCAAATTCCACCATTAAATATATTATTTTAATTTTTTTTGTTAACAAAACAAAGAGAGAGAGAAATCACCGGGCATAACTCTATGCCTAGTGATTTCAAATCTCCTCCATAATATCCCCTTCCAATGGGGGATATTTGACATTGGGGATATTTGGAGAAATATCCCCTCCAAATATCCCGTGGATGCTCTTAGATTGTAAGTTATTGTATTACATTAAATTGAGGTTTCATAATTTAGTCTATCCAAACATTTATAAAGGGTAACTTAGGTGCATTATGCTCTGCATTCGTGTAATAATCTTCACAATACTAAGCAAACAGTTCATCCATCGACTTATTCTAACTAAATAATTAAACTATTTGCTTGACTCTGAAATCAATCTTCAAAAATGGCGTGTTATTCTTTCATGCCATTCTATTAACTCATTGCTTTAGTCTTTTTTAGCTAAGAGGATATAACATGGCTAAGATACAAATATTCAAATGAATGTGTTAGTTCTTAAAAAATATAAATAAATTATATTACATGTGAATGGTTCGTAAACCAGAATAAATCATTAAAAAAATACAATATATTCAAAATTCACACAAAGATTTCATACTAATGCAAGAAATTTGAAAGATTTGAATTTTATTAGTAATAGTCTTGAATACTTCTAGTAATTTAGCCATCATCATTGTGCACTGTGTTAATAATACTATGCATGAAAGTTACCAGTATCTGATTGAACTCATACATAAGTCTTATAATTTGCAGAAGTTGGAGAAAGAAAAATATGAAGAATGAAGTAGACAGGAAGACTACCTGCGATTCTATTCAGAATATTTGTTAATGGGATAATAGGCTATATATCCTATTCCTATATTATTTTGTTCTAGTTGGTGGTCTTGATGCTTAAACATCAGTTTTTGACAAGGTATCTTAAAGTTGTTCCAGAGACAGATATCAGAAAGAGATTGCTTTCTGTAAGGACTGCGCGTGTAACCTTGTTTTCTCTGTTATAAGAATCCTCTTCCCCTTTTTCTTATTAGTTCACTCCATGTGCCATGCATTCATCTTTGACGACGACAATCAATCGTATATGTATCAACAAATTAATCTAAGGAGATAAATGTTTAAAGGGAAGATTGCATTTGAGCTATTATTCTGGTTCAAGATTTGCAACGGAATTCGAAGTGCTAGGTGACAGATTCTTGAATTTTAATGTTATACTGAAAAGAAAATAGAGTTATCCATCATTTCACGGCTCCTCCTTCACGCCTCGCATGCCACATGTCACTAGAAACAAAAGTTTTATGTTTGGAATAGTTCGGCCAAATTTGGCCGCTGCTATTGACAAACTTTTAATCGAAACTTCCTTTGGCAATTTATCAAAGAGGCTCCTAAAGCTCCCAAATCTCTAAAAGGCGCCTCCTACTTTCAACATTATTAAAGGGCACACCTGTTTCTTCTAAATTATTAAATCATATAAATAAAATTTAAAATTTATTATAAATATAAATAATTTTAAATATTTTTTTAAAAAAACTTATTTCTTCTTCAATTCTAAATTACGAAGGTATTAATCTTTTTAAAATTAGTTGATAATATTAATTTATTTGATTTAATTGAATTAGAAGTTTTAAAATTGAAATTGAACGAATTATCCGAACCAAAAAATTATTATTTTTTAAATTATGACTCGAGTGTTTTGAAAAAAAGGTAATGGGTTAATTTTTGATAGAAGGGGTATAATGGGAAATAAGTGTGCTTCGGAGGAATGTTGAAAGTAGGGTGCATTTTCTGGACATTCAGAAACTTTAGGTGTGTTCTGTGATAAATTGCCGAACTTTCTTTGATATGCATTATTGTATGATTCAATTTATATACTATGTTACAGCTAAAAGAATAATTTAAAGTCACTATTCCAATCTCAACTACGAGATACTACAAGCTATTTTTCTCCCGTCGATAAAAAAATTTAAAACGTTAGCTGTTAGACGAAGAGTAGCTTGCACTTCTAAATTTACTTAGTGGCCGTTTCAGAGCTAGTTGGATCAAAAGCCAAGATACTTGAATTATGAAAATAATAATAATAATAATAATAATAATAATAATAACTTAAAGTATTTTTAAAGATCAAATTAATTAATTTCTATAGCATTCAAACCATTTTGTGAAATTGTAGGACGATCTAAAATTAACTAAATTAAATGCACATTTATAATTTACTAACAAATCAAAATCTAATGGGTTTACTAATTAAAATTAACTAAAAACCATTTTTCTTCTTCTCTTGTGTTTTAAAAAAAATGAATATATTAAATTCAAAGAAATCAAACCGTTACACCATAAATTATATTTTGATTAATATAGAGATTCGATTTGCACATTCACTAATATCAAGGGTCTATCTGATTAATTGTTGGAAGACTTTTATTTATACGCACCAAATTACCGTCACTCGATTGCCTGGTGAGTTTAGTCTTAAGCAAAATTATCGCACGGCACTGCTATGCCTGATTTGTGAGAATTGAGGATAGAATCATGTGTGTGATAGCTAGTTTCGATTTTTTAATTTACTCAATTTCAATGGTGTGGAACAGTCGTCTCGTCGGTGCCACGAGTGCCGACGAAGGATATATAGGATGACTATTGGCATGGAAGGAGGAGAAGAGTTGTCAATGGAGCTGGGGAACGCCCATGGCATCCCTCATGTCCTCATGGTGTCCTTCGCCGGGCAAGGCCACCTCAACCCGCTGCTCCGCCTCGCCAAGCGCATCGCCGCCAAGGGTCTCCTCGTCACTCTCTGTTCCACCCACGACATCCGCCACCGCATGGTCAATTCCGATTCCGGCGCCGCCGCCTCCGACCTCGGGGCACCCAAGCCCGTGGGCCGCGGCTTCATCCGCTTCGAGTTTTTCTCCGACGGGCTTCCCGTCGACGACGCCCGCCGCAAGGACCTCGACGTGCTCATGCCCGCGGTGCGCGTGACCGGCCCGCGGGCCGTCGCCGGCATCATTCGCCGTCACGCCGAGGCCGGCCGCCCTGTCTCGTGCGTCATCAACAACCCGTTCGTGCCGTGGGCGCTCGACGTGGCGGCGGAGATGGGGATACCCGGAGGGGTGCTCTGGGTCCAATCCGCCGCCGTGTTCGCCACTTACTACTACTACCACCGCGGGCTGGGGAAGTTCCCCACCGAGGAGAACCCCGACGTGGCGGTGGTGCGCCTCCCCGGTCTCCCGCAGCTGAAGAAGGAGGAGCTGCCCACTTTCCTGCTGCCGACGTCGGAGTACAAGCCGCTGCGGGAGGTAATCTTGGAGCAGTTTAGGAACATCAACAAGGCGGCGTGGGTGTTCGCGAACACATTCCACGAGCTGGAGCGCGAGGCCATAGAGGCGATTTCCGACCGTGTTCCGATCATCCCGGTCGGGCCGCTGGTGGAGCCTCCAGAGGAGAAATCTTCGCCGGCCGGTATCCGAGGCGACCTATTCAAGGCGGAGGACTGCATGGAGTGGCTCGACGCGCAGGAACCGCACTCGGTGGTGTACGTCTCCGTGGGCAGCATCGTGGTGCTGAGCAAAGAAGAGATGGAGGAGATGGCGTGGGGGCTCTGCGACTCCCACCGCCCCTTTCTCTGGGTGGTGCGCCGCGACATGCGCAGCCTCCTCCCGGAAGGCTTCTTGGACGCCGTCGGTGATCGTGGCCAGGTATATATATATACACACTTCCTCTGTGTCGCAGGTATATATATAATTAATTAAATAAATATAATTAATGGAAGCAGGTGATTGAGTGGAGCCCGCAGGAGGAGGTGCTGGCACATCCGGCGGTGGCATGCTTCGTGACGCACTGCGGGTGGAACTCGACGCTGGAGGCCTTGACCGCCGGCGTGCCGATGATAACTTACCCACAGTTCGGGGACCAAGTTCCGGACTCCAAGTTCCTGGTGGAGGTATTCGGCGTCGGGGTGCGGCTAGCAGCACCGGCGACAAGGGAGGAGATGAAGCGGTGCGTCGAGGCGGTGTCGACGAAGCAGCGAGGGGAGGAGATCAGGAAGAGGGCGGCGGAGTGGAAGAAGGCGGCGACGGAGGCAGTGGCGGAGGACGGGTCGTCAGACCGCCACATCCAGGCCTTTGTCGACGAGATCACCAACAAGAGATCACTATCGATATAGTCCGATGAATCTTTCCACTGGCGAATGAAATTATTACAGTTTGTTAATGTTTAAAAATTTTACACATAAATTATAATTAATAAAATATCTTTAAAACCCTCCATTAATCTGGTTCCGCGTAAAATTTCTAAATCAGCTCCTAAACCTGCAAAACTTAATTCTTGTAAAATAAAGAAAAGCATATAAATTTAACTTTTTTAAAAAAGGACAAGGAAAAATAAATTTATTACACATTTTGGAGTTAATTTTCAACATATATAAAATAATTTATTCAGTGTCTAATCTCTCCCATATAAAGAGTTAAAGTAATAGGGCAAATGGTTCTATAATTTATCCTTTCTAGAGAGTATGAGGCCGTGTTAGATGATGATTTTATTTTACCTCTCATTTCAGGAACTCTGCCACGATCGCATGATTTTTGACCTTTAGCTCCCATCATGCGTGTTCAGTTGCATTTTAAGAAGATACGCCTGAGAAACTAACGATCCAGCTGACTTGCAAGCTAGTGAAGTTAATTTGTGGTTGTGGAAATTAAGTATACGAAAGAAGAAGAAAACCTTGAGTTAACACCTGTGAAATTAGGACAAATTAAATGAGGTCATTGAATACACAATAACACAAGGATCTAGAGGATTGTGGAATAGTATTTTGTCTCTAGTAAATTATTTCGAATCGAATTCAAGGAAGGCAAAGCAAATTTGCTACTTTTTTTTTTAAAAAAAATTTAAGATACTTCTTTCTGAAATCTTCTTCGAGTTTGACTTTAGCGTGAAATAGATGAAAATTATACGTTAACACAATCAGACTAAAGAGAGAGTCGTAATTAAAGATCAGCAAGGAGCTAACCATCACTTATGTAGCATATATCACGTGTTCTAGGGAAACCGTAATAATACAAATCAAGGGACTAGTACATCAATTTAGCTTGATAAATTTATTCTAGTCAAATATATCCATATCAACCGGGTTAAATTATAAATCTATCAATGTTATTTAATAATAATAATAATAATAATAATAATAATAATAATAATAAAAAATTTAATTTAAAATATCAAGGACCGACTTCACAGGCGATAATAACTCGTAGCAGTAGCGACAAAAAAGAGATATTTTAGTGATTAAACACGTGATATAATATATATGATTTATTTGGTCCGTGAAAATTCAAAAAGATTACTTTACAGAAGCAACAACAAAGAGCTTGCACACACACGGCAACTCACGTAGTTTTCCATATCCATGAATCTTAAATATCACATATTACTGAGTATTTTTCTTCGGTGGAACGGAAATTTAAAGACTTTTGATTGTTGAATATTCACACTTTTAGATTTATTTAGTAGTTAGCCCGCGGATCGAACTCTTTACCTTTACTATATCAGACTCAAACATCTAAATTATAAAAAAAAGAAATTATGAGAGATGGATATATCTTGCCCTAAGGTTATGCTGTGATGATAGGAGATGAGACGGAGTCTCTATACAATGAAGGTTTAAATTTCATCTATGACATATTATATTTGAGAAATTTGAAAAATTTTATGACGTTGAGTCGTCTATTAGAATCCATCTGTGATTTCTGATTTATGTTGATGGTGAACCCGAATCCATGAATTATCAGATAACAGGTAGATAATAAAAGGCCATGTAGGGCCGTCTCAACCCTTCTTGAGGCTCTAGGCAGAAAAAAAATAAGACCTTAATATTTTTTAAAAATAAATATTATTAGAGATGTTTAATTTTATTAGTTATAGTAAAAAGTAGAAGTTGCCACCTTAGCAGCTTAACAAGGCCAATCATCTATGAGGAAATAAATCAGAAAACTATAGTTAACTAATGTGGGAAGGCCATTTTTCTCGGTTTTACCGAGATTCAACCTCTTGCCCATTGTGCATTAGCCAACTCAACCATGTCCCAGGGGTAACATTTAATTTTATTAGTAAAATTTAAAAGAATAATTTCATATATTGCCAATAATAATTTATACAATTGAAAGTAGGGACAAACTATGTCACATATCAATAGCTTTATCTTACGTTAAACTTCACTTCTTTATTAGTAAAATTTAAAAAATAAAAAATATTTATGTTAACTAATTTGGAAACGAGTAATAAATTATTATAATATTATTAATATATATTTTAATTGCTATTTAAAAAAATATCAATCAATTTTAACTTTGAGGAAAAATCTTGACACAATAATAAAATTATTGTATGTAACATAGAGAAATATGTTCGAGTACTAGATATAGTCATTACGTAAAATAGACTCTTTCTTGAAATCTTATATTTGAGGGAGCTTCATAAATCAAATTATTTTTATCAATTTTAACTTTGATAAATTATTAAGAAAATTTATTTAACAAAAAATAGTTAACTAATAAACATCAACGGTGAATTAAAAAATTGAAAGAAAAATAATTTTTTTTTAAAAAAAATATAACTAATGAGTAAAAAATAAATTATTAACCAAATCTAATTTTTCTTTCAATTTAGACCAGTAAAAAGTTAAAAAATTACTAATTAAATTTTAATTAAAAAAATAAAAAAAAAATTATTAAAAATTACAAGAAATAAAAATAGTTAATTTAGACTATTTTTAACTATTTTACTCTTTTCTAAACTTTAATCTATTAAAAATTATAAATTTTAATTATTGATTAAAGTCTAGATCACCTTGCAGTCTAATTTTTAATAATTTTTAATTAATTATTAGTATAATTTTTAATATAATTTTTAATAAAAATAGTTAATTTAATTTTTTTAGTAAAATTAGTAAAAAATTTTAATTTAGACCAGTAAAAAGTTAAAAATTACTAATTAAATTTTAATTAAAAAAATAAAAATAAATTATTAACCAAATCTAATTTTAATGGTAAGAAATTAAAATTATCAATTAAATTTAACAAGAGTAAAAAATTAAAAACCATCTAGACTTTAATCTATTAAAAATTATAAATTAAAAATTATTGATTAAATCTAAAAAATTTTAAATCACTGACTAAATATAATATGACTAGTAAAAAATTAAAATTACTAATGAAAATAAATCTCGACTAAATTTTAGTCGTAATTTTAAAAATTTAATATACAACTTGATATGTATTTTTAAATTTATATATATATATATATATATATATATATATATATATACAATCCTGTTAGCCTGCGGGACTTCAAAAACGCGCCTGTGCGCGACGTGACGATCTGGCGCTGCAGACGTGGAATATCACTTCGCACAAGCCTCCTCGCACAAGACAGAAGGGTCGAAGCTAGGGCAAGTCGCACGACTTTTCTTTTCGTTGGCTTCCTTCCTCCTCGCGCTGCTCACCTCCCCTTGGTCGCAACTCCTCCGAAGCGCCCAGATCGTGCCCCTCACCGCCTCGCGCGATCTCTCTCGGCACGAAGCTTCCAGATCGACTTTTGCTTTTCGTTGGCTTCCTTCCTCGCGCTGCTCACCTCCCCTCGGCCGCAACTCCTCGAAGCGCTCAGATCGTGCCCCTCGCCGCCTCGCGCGATTTCTCTCAGCAACCCTCTGAAGCGAAGCTAGGGCACGAAGCTTCCAGATTGTGCACCTCGCAACCATATAATTCGACCACGAAGCTTCTATCTCCTGCCCCTGTGCGCGACAACCAACCTCTCTCTGTAAGGCTAAATCATCTTGTATTACTCTTTGTGATCTGTAATACTTGAATTTTTCTATCTCTGGTCCTTGTTTCTTCAAAAACAGAGATAATCCTATCCAGCATGTTTGGATAGCAATCACTGACCATGCTGCAGAAAATCCTAAATCTGTTATGATTTTGACCAGAGATAATCCTTTGCCTTTTCATGATTTTCCCTTTTCATGATTTTCATCACTAATCATGCTATCATTCTGTAGCTGAAATAAATGTCTATTCTTCTTACCCTTTGGCTAAAAATCTTACAAAGCTGACTATGATACCCTTCTGTAGCTGAACTAAATGATCTTGTTTTTATGTATTTCATTTGTTATCTTTGTGTTTTTGTTCTGGTTGCATGAATAGCATTGAAGTATCACTCTTACAATGTTTTTTCTGGCTATTTGATAATGATATGCAGAATTTAATTTCATCTGCATCTGAAATTTCATAGCAATGGGTGAAAATCATGTTGAAGATCAGTTATACATTCCTCAAGTTGCAGATGAGCGAAAGCCAAAATATGGAATGAAATTCTCATCAATAGATGATGCATTTTTATTCTATAACCAATATGCACGCGAATCCGGATTTAGTGCAAGGATAAATAGTAGCAAGAAAAATAAGATAACAAATGAGGTTGTGTGGAAAACATTTGTATGCTTTAAAGAAGGGCATACGGATGATCAACGGAATAAACAAGCAAAAGGTGATCAACGGATAAGGGAAAGAACACGTGGTGAAGTTAGAACTGGTTGTAAGTCAAAGATTTCACTTGTCAAGAAACAAACTGGATCTGCATGGGTTGTCACTAATTTCACGGAAGGTCATAATCATCCATTATCAACTCCTTCAAAGGTGCATTTGCTACGCTCACATCGTCATGTTTCAGCAGCAAAAAAAGCATCGACTCAACGGTTTTCAGAGGCCAATGTGTCAACTTGCCAACAAATGCGATTATTGGAGATAGAATATGGAGGGCCCGAGCAAGTAGGTTGTACAGAAAGAGATATTAGAAATTTTGAGAAAGAGCTAAGGGATGAACAAAAGGGTATCGATGTTGAAACACTACTCGAGCTATTTGCATCTGAGAAAGAGAAAAATCCTGATTTTTTCTTTGAATACCAGACTAATTCAGATAACAAATTCAGTAGATGTTTTTGGGCCGATCATGTATCAAGAACGTCATATAGTGTATTCGGTGATGTGGTTGTATTTGATACAACATATAACACCAACAAATATGGGTTGATTTTTGTACCATTTGTAGGAGTGAATCATCATCACCAGACAATTATATTTGGTTGTGGCTTTATAAGTGATGAAAAAACTGAATCTTTTGTATGGCTGCTTAACAAGTTCATAGAAGCCATGCCTAAAGGTGCACCAAATGTGATTATCACTGATCAGGATCCTGCTATGACAAAAGTCATTGCCCAAGTTTTCCCTCAAACAGTGCATAGATATTGTTTGTGGCACATATTGAACAAATTTCCAGAAAAATTGCATCCTTTGACTTTTCGTGACTACTATCAAAGTATAAATAATGTTATTAGAAATTCTACAACACCTGATGAATTTGAGCATTCATGGGAAGAGGTTATCAAATGTGCTAACTTAGAGAAAAATAATTGGTTATCTTTGATGTATGAATTGCGACATAAGTGGGTGCCAGCTTATTTTAGCCATGTATTTTGTGCTGGAATGTCAAGTAGTCAGAGATCTGAAGGCTCCCATGCATTTTTCAAGAGATATGTCTCAAATAAAAATTCATTGATGGACTTTATCACCCGTTTCAATAGGGCACTGAGACACGAGAGACACAATGAGTTAGTTGCAGATCATATTGATATGAATGAGCATCTAGGATTAAGACAAACTGGCCAATGGAAACTCAAATGGTTAAGTTGTATACGAAAAAGAAATGGGTGGAGTTTCAAAGTGAAATGAGTGAGAGTCATGGTTATTATGTTCAACAAGTATCTATGGGAGTTGACTCAGTGGTTTATCATGTGATGAATTTTCAAAGTAGTTCTTCCTCTAAACCAAGGGTACTCATGCATGACAAACAGAGGGATAACATATCCTGTAGCTGTAGGAAATTTGAGTTTGATGGCATTCCATGCAGGCATATGTTAGCTTTTTTTCGTATCAATCAAGTGTTTCATTTGCCTGATAAGTATATACTCAAACGATGGACACGAGATGCAAAGGTTGGAGCAATATATGCTTTGGGGGTGCAAAATTTTATTGATGATCCAGATAGGGTTTTGATGTCAAGGCACTCAAGGTTATCTTATAAAGCTTCAGTATTAATTGATGATGCATCTTTGACTGATGAGGGGACAAACTTCTTGGATGAGCAATTGGATTGTATTTACAATAAGATTAAAGAGATGAACATTGGTAAAACATGTGACAATAGAGGTCAAAGGAAGAAATCTATGGATGAGTCCCCTAATATTATTGATCCTTCTTTAGTAAGAACAAAGGGATGTGGGAAGAGATTGAAATCATCAAAGGAGAAGTCAACCTCAAAGTCCCGGTTATGTCGTGGATGTGGCCATCGAGGTGTGTCACATGACAAGCGCAATTGTCCTATGTTACAACAAGGGTATGTGTCGATTAATTCTCCATTTGTATGATAATATTATTTGCAAATCAATATCTTTTATTAAATGTGTACATTTGACATGGTTTTGATTGTCAGATCAAATTTGGATAATTATCACAACAGTGATGATGACACATATGAAGAAGAATTGACATCTATAGCAGGCAAGTACTATCAAATTTTAATTTAAAGTTAGTGGTTGATTCATTGAGATATTAAAATTAATAATTGTATTTATTATTGTAGGTTCTAACAATATTCGTTAGCAAATAATTTGATGGGGTAATATTATGTTGGTGATGCAGAAACAACCTTGTGTTGGTGATGCAGAAACAGAAACTTTGAGCTGGCTGTTTTGAACTCTTTAATCATTTTTATACCTATTGTGAACTATTGTCATGTTTTTCACATTTGAGTAGGCTATTGTGAACTCTTTACAAATTGGGTGTTGATTGTATGAAATTTGGGTGTTGCTATTTTAATTTTTCGCTGGGTCTGTGTTTGTGAAGTTAGGGAAGACAAAACTTATTAGCAAGCTGACAAAGGTAAGTTTGATAAAAACAAAAACAAGAAAATTTACTTCTTGTTGAGGTATTGCTTTTGACTGTTAATGTGATTCAATTCCCTATTTTAGTTACATGTATATAGTTGTGGTCTTGTGTTTTAATTGTTTTATAGACAAAGGGAGTGAATTATCTTCATCGCTGCAACCCTTCGATCGTTCATCGTGATTTGAAGTCATCAAATTTGTTGGTGGACAAGAATTGGACTGTCAAGGTAATATCAGTATTCCTTAGAAGTATTTGGTCTTTAAATTTCTCTCGCCTTAAGATAGAATGCTTTAACATGTCTTATATATTTCATTAAATTAGGATTCCTTTTTCCCCTTTTGAAATATAACAACGAAGGGGCACATTCTGATAAAGTCATGAAACTCAAAAGAGTGTTTTTAAGTTGGCATGCTCCTGCTAGATAAAATTGGTTTCTGGTCACTTGATTTCCTTTCATGATGCATAATTAATGAAAAATTGTGATTATTATTATTATTAGCATTCTTTTTTTTTTCTCTAAGACATGTTCACTAAAGTCTGAACCTTTGAGTGCTGTAATGTAGTTGTCATTGACAAGTTGATAAACACCATCAAGGAGATTGAAGCTATTTATTTTGTTCATTATTCTGGTTTAAGCAATCGTTTCCCCCCTGAATCCCTTCTGAAAGAGTACCACCAAGCCTCTAGGAGAAAAGCCAGTTCCATATCAGTGGATGGAAACAACTCACCTGCTGCTTTGGTATGCTACCCAAATTCCTTATTGAGACTATTGATTTATTGGTATTAGAAAGGTTGAATCTTGTGTCTATTGAGCCATCTTTATTAAGAATTTAATGGTATCATGTTTTAACGAAAGTGATTTTATATTCTTCTAGCGAGAATCAAACAATCTCGAGATGACTGCCCACAGATCAATAATCAAGTGTGTGGAGAGTTGCAACCTTGAGTCGATGCTCAGCACCAGTGAGCTGAAAAGGAGGCTTGCAAAATTGGAGAAAGCCAAGGTAGATAGGAAGAAGCCTGCAGTTTCAAAGAAATTTCGGAGCAAGAGATCTGTGCCAAGAGATCTGTCTCAACCAGATTCCACCTACTACGGCTCAATGGTATTATATGGATGATGACATTGTTAGACGAGTCTGTTTACTTCACCTACTTCAGTGACTGAGTCTGTTTACTTACAGTAGTTGTCATACATGTTACATGGTTGCAGTATTTCTGATGTACGAGGTCTTGCTGAAGTGAATGATTTATAATGGCAGGGAAACAAATGTTCATAAATAGCTTAGTGGTATTGCAGTACTAGACTTTATAAAATTATTTTTTAATTGTATAATTAGTTTGAAATTGATTTTTTTGTTGAATTATGCTCACTTCAGTGACAAATATGATATGAATGGGTACCAGATATGACAGCATTTTAAGTCAGTACTGTTAGGATCTTCAGATGGCTAGAGAAACAGCAGAAACTTCAGACAGTTTTGTGGATCGATCAACAGATCGATCCATAGCTTGTTGGACCGATCAGGCTATGGCCTGATCGGTCCAGGAGAGTTCTGATCGGTCTGTGGACCGATCAGGCTATAGGTGGATCGGTCCACAGACCGATCCCCTATACTCTCTCCCGAACTTCATTGCCTCCAGATCGATCTCCAGACCGATCAGTAAATCTCACAGAATGTTACTGATTGGTTACTGATCGGTCTACAGACCGATCAGTAATTCTCACAGTGAGTTACTGATTGGTTACTGATCGGTCTGGTGACCGATCAGATAACCATAGTATCACTGGATCGGTCAACAGACCGATCAGATATCCATAGTATCACTGGATCGGTCAACAGACCGATCCAATGCCTATGTAGGTAGGTTTAGAACTTCCCAGCCCTAAATCCTAAAGCCTTCCTGGTTTAGAGAACGAGCTACCGAGCCCTCTCCGACTTCGTTCGGTCCAAAGAACGAGCTACCGAGCCCTCTCTGACCTCGTCCGGTCCAGAGAACGAGCTACCGAGCCCTCTCTGACTTCGCGTGCCAAGTTTCCATACTTGGACTTTTCCGTTCCACCTGATCAACATTGATCAGTAATCAATCTGAGTTTAATTAATATCTGATACTAACTTAAATAAGTGTCAACATCAAAACAACAGCTAGGTCAGACCGTATCAACAAGTACGGTTGACTTATCACTTCTAACAACAAACAAATCTTCAATCATTCCTGTACAAAGCCACTAATTGTAGTCTTCAATTATAAACAATTGCAAGATCAGTTCCAGATAATACAATTTCTTATACAGTATACATCTTAAAGATCAGTTCCAGATAATATTTCCAATTGCAAGAGACGATTATAAAGACGATTATAAACAATTGCAAGACCATTTCTAGATAATACAATTTTCCAATTGCAAGAGACGATTATAGCCATCAAGCAGGCATACAGGCAGTACGCTAAAACTATTAGCATTAACAATATTTTGATGCAAATCATTAATACAATAGCAACTCTACCATAACAACAAACCACATCATGAATACAATTTTTCTTAAAGTATCATTTTAATTTCGATACAACACTTGCAACCACACAAAATAAAATGAGTGTTTAAAATTCAACTCATATAACTACTTGAAACATCATGCCTAATCATCATCATTATCATCACTGATCATAAGAGAATCCAACTGATGTTCTAGCTTTTTCAATGCATCTTTCAACAAAATTATTTTTTCAGTTTTTGAAAGCTTTCTCTCTAAATTTGAACTTGACCTTGAACTTGAAGTTGTACATGATATTTCATTTCGACTTGGTGCAAAGGAAGTTGGTGCAGATTTTTTATCTAAGTATGCCTCAAAAGCTTTTTCTGCCTCCTCTCTACTTTTGAAAGATTTGTGTATAACCCCCTTAAAGCGAATAACATGATCAGAAGCTTCTGCCCACGTTTCATAAATTCCCAGTTCACGTCCAACAAATACAACATATGTTTTTCCCTATATTTAAAACAACATTTAGAATCTTATAAAGACAATATATTAGAACTTAAATGAAATGATTACCATTGATTGGATATAAAGAGTCGAAGTTTTGCAAGTTTCCTGTAAAATGTAGAACCAAAATAATATAAGTTATCAAAGAAAAAATGTTGAAATCCAAATGAGACATGTCAACTTTAGAGCTATATCCAAATGTTGCATGGTATCAGTTTCAATTTAACATTTCTCTATTATTAACACAAATTAAATTAATGCAGTATATTGTGACCAACTTATTAATGGTTAAATTATAAACAAGACTAGTGCCATTAGAAATCGAAGACAGGATCTGGATCCTACTCTTATAAGGTGCAAGGATTTGCAATCTGGCCATCACTCATATACTTTTATAATTCTCTAAACATGCTATTCAGATAGTTATAAACTGCATGCTGGGTCTCTAAACACAAAGATAACAAATGAAATACATAAAAACAAGATCATTTAGTTCAGCTACAGAAAGGTATTGTAGTCAGCTTTGTAAGATTTTTAGCTAAAGGGTAAGAAGAATGGACATTTATTTCAGCTACAGAATGGTAACATGATCAGTGATTGCTATCCAAACATGCTGGATAGGATTATCTCTGTTTTTGAAGAAACAAGGACCAAAGATAGAAAAATTCAAGTATTACAGATCACAGAGAGTAATACAAGATGGTTTAGCCTTACAGAGAGGGGTTGGTTGTCGCGCACAGGGGCAGGAGATAGAAGCTTCGTGGTCGAATTATATGGTTGCGAGGTGCACGATATGGAAGCTTCGTGCCCTAGCTTCGCTTCAGAGGGTTGCTGAGAGAGATCGCGCGAGGCGGCGAGGGGCACGATCTGAGCGCTTCGAGGAGTTGCGGCCAAGGGGAGGTGAGCAGCGCGAGGAAGGAAGCCAACGAAAAGAAAAATCGATCTGGAAGCTTCGTGCCGAGAGAGATCACGCGAGGCGATGAGGGGCACGATCTGGGCGCTTCGGAGGAGTTGCGACCAAGGGGAGGTGAGCAGCGTGAGGAGGAAGGAAGCCAACGAAAAGAAAAGTCGTGCGGCTTGCCCTAGCTTCGACCCTTCTGTCTTGTGCGAGGAGGCTTGTGCGAAGTGATTTTCCACGTCTGCAGCGCCAGATCGTCGCGTCGCGCACAGGCGCATTTTTGAAGTCCCGCAGGCTAATAGGATTGTATATATATATATATATATATATATATATATATATATCTGATGGGCCCCAATATAATAGGGGCCCTAGGCATAGGTCTTAATGGCCTATGCCTTAAGCCGACCCTGATGCCATGGAGAGTTTGGTCACGCTAAAGCATTAGCTGACCTAGAGGAGAAGAGAATGATCTTTCTTTTTTTTTATAACTCAAGTATTCATATCCAATTAATTATGAAGATGAATAATCTTTTTTTCTCAATTGTTCATCAGGTAAATTTGAAAGTGGGAGTGACTCATTGTCCAGTAACCAATGTCCTAAAATTAATTTCATCCCATTAGGAAAAAAATATTAATATAATTAGAATTAAAATCATGGATGACAACAACCTTCGTGGATTTTGGATCGAGTAGAGGAACTACTTGATAGAAGTTGTAAAACCTTAAGCTGCAAGGATTCTAGAAATCGAATAAAAATTTAAAGAGGAAATATAAGAACAAGAGCATGGATCTTATTTCAATGAAAGCATGACATAACAACATGAAGTATAAACAAATAGCATAAGGAACCTGATTGAAGAATCATCCTTATTTTTAGCATCGTCCAAGCAATCAAGAAATCCCTAAGAAAGAAGAAGTAGCGGAAGCAAAATGGTGGGGATTAGGATTGACAATGTCAAATTCTCTTCGTCAATGGGGAACAAAGAGATGTCTCTAAGATACCTGAAATCCTTGGGGACCAATACCTTATATAAGCAATCTGATCTGTTATCAGCTCATAGATGATAACGAATCAGGCTAAGGAGTTCTATCAGCCTATAGATGATAACAAATCGAGCTAAAGAGTTCTACACATTAAATTCATATTTAATAACCCGAAACTCAATAATCTTAAATTAAATCACTTAAACGAGTTTGGTTCCTATTCATATGCAAACTTACAAATAAGTCCACCTAACAGAGATTATATCCAATAATTTTCCACTTGGATTACTTGTGAGTTGTATATGAAATATATGTAAAATTTTAGTTGATATCAAATATTATGAAAACAAAATACCCCTTTAAATAATCTGGTTCATTCCAAAAGAGAGAGATGAATCTTGTGGGGTCGAGTTGTTCACCTCCAAGACTAATTGGGCCGAAAACTTAGCATCTAGATTATCAAAAAGAGAGAGAGATGGATCTTGCCCTCGAGGTTATGATGCGATGGCAAGAAGTGAGACAAACTCTCTAGACAACGAGAGTTTAAATATCACCCATAACACATTATACCTAAGGAATCTGAGTCATCTACTAGGACCCATCTATACTTTCTGATTTATCTTGATGGTATCCGAATCCACAAATTGTCAAACAACAATTAGATAATAAAAGGCCATGGAGGGTTTGGTCACACTAAAGCCTTAGTCGACCTATGGGAGAAGAGAATAACTATTTTTTAAAAAATAATTTAAGTATTCACATTAAACTAATGGAGTGGATAATTATCAACTCCGTTGATTCATATACGAATATTGAAAGTGACTATCAAATCCATTTATTCATGTACGAATACCTAAAGTGATCTTCTAATTCTTGTTGATTCACACAAGAATATCAGGAAAAAGGAAAACTTATTATTCCAAGGAGGAGATAGCGGTTAAAAATAGCATTAATCAAAAAAAATTTTACAACTAAACAGGACACTTATATAAACTTTAACTCTAAATATACAAAGAGGAGGGATCTCCTGACCCCTTGTCCCGGTCCACTCTGCAACTGGCACATTGGATTGCAGTTGAAATCCGACTGCAATTGGCTGCGATCTTTCCTGGATTCACATTCCCACCCAAGTTGTAGTTTGGGTCGAGGGCGGCGGTCGAAGGCCACCGGTGGTGGGTGGGCTACCTGGCGCCAAGCAGAGGAGGCGACCGCCAGCAACCTCCGGCCGCTTGCCCCAATCCAAACTACAACCTAAGTAGGAATGTGAACATAGGAGAGATCACAGCCAATTGCGATCGGATTTCGACCACGATCCGATGTGCCAATTGTGGAGTGGACCAGGAGGGGACCAGGATAAGGGGTACAAGAGATCCTTCTCATATACAAAAGAAAGAAATACTGATAGAAAGAAAAAATTCTAAATATACTAAAAATATAAAATATCCTAAACAACTCAAAATTTAAAAAAAAATATAAAATATAAAAATTAATAAAAAAATACTCTAAATACTAAACTAGATCAAAATATTAAAATTACATTCTACAAATCAAATTCAAATCGAAAAACTTAATTTAAAACAAATAACTATAAATTCAATTGAAACACAAGTTACAATCAAGTTCATTACAACTATAAAATCAATTAACATAAATCTAAAACTTAAAACCAAGTTCAATAATTTAGAGGGAAGACACAAAATTAGTTGACACCTTCAAAATAATAGTTTACCCAGCTGGGTAATTAGTACTAGCTTAATTAAGAACAAAAGGTTAACTTGACAAACATCACTAGAAAAGTTTTGGATGATAGTAGGTTAGGAAAACTCTGTCTATACATGTCTAGGAAGATATGACTTCAACCTGGTGCATTTGACTTAGTGAAACTAATTGAAGCTACCTCTTACTAATCCTACCTAGTTAGTCTAAAGTTTTATATTAAGTTCAATGAACAGGACTATTTGAAAATTTTTGAAGACGTGGTTATTCTAATAATGTCCAGGTAACTCACGACAGTTTAGACATTTATCCAAAAAATGTCTGCTTGTTGAACCCAAAGTTAAAATTGAATCTAACATAAGTTAAATCAAATCATAAAATTCAACTTAACTCAACTCATAAAATTATAGGATTTTCTTGATTGAAAATATAGATCGGGTAAGATGAATAAGGATTAAATTTAAAATTTAAAATTTAAAAAATAAATTTAATTTAATTTAAATTTAAATTAAATTAAATTAAAATTAAACTTAAACTTAAACTTAAGTTAAAATTAAAATCAAAATTAAAAAAACTTAAACAAAGTTAAGTTAACACTTAAGCTAAATTTTTTACTTCTACTCTTTGTAGGAATCTAAATGGATATTAGACAGTGGTTGTTCCCGACACATGACCGGGGATCAAACAATGTTCACAAAATTGACATTCAAAATACTAAGAACAGTTGCTTTTGGAAACAACGACAAACTTAAGGCAATTGGAATAAGTAACATTGAACTAGAATTTAATTTTATTATTAATAAAGTACTGCTTATTAAAAATTTTAAATTTAACTTATTCAGTGTTAGTCAATTGTGTAATTTAGAGTATAAGGTTAGGTTTACATCCATTGAATATTTAATTAAACATATGAAAGACCCCACAATTAAATTAAAAGGATTTAGGAGTAATAATATTTACACAATTAACCTAGCCAACTCCTCAGTTAGTGTCACTTGACACAAAAGAAGGAAACTTGGCTATGACATAGAAGACTGTCTCACACTCATTTTAGAAACCTCACCAAATTAAATGGTTTAGTTAGAGAACTACCCAACTTAGACTCAATAATTTGTAATGCTAGTCAACAAGAAAAACATATCAAATCAACCCAAAAACCAACTAATCAAACTCAAACCAATTCAACACTTGAATTATTACACTTAGATTTATTTGACTCACATGGAATTAAATCTATTAATAAAAATTTATACTCTCTAGTAATAATTGATTATTACTGAAAATTTACTTGGGTAAAATTTTTAAAAATAAATGATGAAATATTTAGTAATTTTTGTAAATAAACTGAAAATGAAAAAGATTCAAAAATCAAAAGAATTAGGAGTGATAATGGAGGGGAATTTAAAAATCATAGGTTTATTAAATTTTACTTAGAAAATGGATACCATCAAGAATTCTCATATCCTAATACACCTCAACAAAATGGAATAGTTGAAAGAAAAAAAATAGAACTATCCAAGAAGCCACTAGGATAATGCTTCATGAATACCAACTACCAAAATATTTCTAGGCAAAAGCTGGTATTTCAGGATCCATATAAAGAAAAATTAAACTAGTTTCGCTGCGGAATAAATTAACTAGTTATACATTTCTTTGTATCTTAAAGACTTCTTGATCTTCTGCTGTATTCCTCTCCTCTTCTTGGACGTCGTGTGGGCGACGATCTACCAAGAGGAAAGCACCCGACCTTCTCCTTCCTTTGCCACCAAAGAATGCAAAGTGAAGAGGCCTCCTTCTTCTTCTTCGTCTCCGCCAAGCAACCGGCCACCAAGTGGTTCTTCTCTTCTTCTTCTTCTCCTTCAAGCCGTGACCACCAAGGTGAGATGGGCACCGGCCCTAGAAGGAAGAAAGGGAGGAAGTGGGGCGCCGACCTAAAGAGAGAAAGAGAGAAGAAGAGGGCTGACCACCAAGAGAATAAAAGAGAGAGGGCTTAGGTTGTGTTTAGAGAGCATCCTCTCCTCCTCTTTTATAATCTTTGCTAGCGGCTAATAAGGAAAGTTTTTAATAAAATTTCCTTTTATTTGATATTGTAGATGGTTACAAAAAAAGGAAAGATTTTAACAAAATTAAAATATCTCTTTTAGACCATTGTAAATAGCTATAAAAGGAAAGATTATAACAAAATTTTGTTTTAAACAAAATTTTTCTTTTATTCCTATAATGGTTGGTTACAAAAAAAAGGAAAGATTTTAACAAAATTAAAATATCTCTTTTAACGATAACTACAAAAAAGGAAAGATTTTAATAAAATTAAAATATCTCTTTTAATCATTGTAGATAACTACAAAAAAGGAAAGATTTTAACAAAATTAAAATCTCTCTTTTAATCCATTGTAGAAAGCTATAAAAAGGAAAGATTTTAACAAAATTTTATTTTCAACAAAACTTCCTTTTCTCTTCTTGTATGGCCAGCCCCATGCTCGGGCACCAAGCATGGCTTGGTCGACCCACATCTTGGGCACCAAGAGAGCTTGGCCAGCCCCTTGCTTGGGCACCAAGCAAGGATGTGGCCGACCCCTCATTTGGGTAAGAAGGAAAATTAAAATGGGTGAATGTGAGGCTTTATAGAGGTTGCAGCAGGGACCAAGAGGAGGAATTGGTTTTAGCCTCCTGATGAGCTTGAGCTTCCTGTGTTCGACCCGAACATCCAACTCAAGTTCATCAATAATAACTCATACCACTAAATAGTTATTATTGAACTACTACACCAATCTCATATTACATTATGGGCTCCTTCTTATCATAAGTGCATTAATCTTCCTGTGTTTAAGATATCGAATGTTTATTAATTAAATGAATTACTGACAACTCACTTAATTAATATCTAGCTCCAAGAGTAGTACAACTCAACTTCATTGTCATGTCGGACTAAGTTCACCTGCAGAGTTTACATGACAATCCTTATGAGCTCCTCAAGGGGGCATCATCAACCTAGATAATTAGGACACAGTTTCCTTTTATAATCAATAACACACCATATAAATAATACTATTTCCCAACTTATCGAGCCTATTGATTTAACGAATAAATCTCACTCATTAATAAATTAAAGAAATAAATACTAAGCATATGTGCTTGTTATTATATCGGGATTAAGAGTATGCACATCCATAATAACAGAGGTTATGTTCTTTTATGCAGTCAGTATAAAAAGAACAACCTCAAATAGTCCTGCTCAATACACACATAGTGTACTAGTGTGATTTTATAGTCAAGATAAACTAATACCAAATTACACTACAACCATTCCAATGGTTTGTCCCAATTCATCTTGGTTGTGAGATACTATTTATAATTTATAAGGAACTAATAACATGATCTTCTATGTGACACCACACATCATGTTATGTACAATATAAATTAAATGGACAACTGCATTTACTAAATGCAAACATTTGACCAATGTGATTCTCATTTCAAAATAAATATTCATACAAAAGCTAGGCTTTTAGTATACATCCTAACAAAAACTACTTTAAAAATCGAGGAAACAACCAATATAAAATTTGACGAAATTACTAACACTAAAGAATCTAACTAAACTCAATCTCAATACCAACATTGAAAAGTTTTGAAATGTTTTATCAAATTCTTGTAAAGTTTATCTTTGCAAAATATTTTATTTTTAAAAATTTTAATTTTCAGACATTGGAAAACCATTTGATTTTTTTTTGAAAATTCCTTTCAAAATTTCCTTAATTATTTTAAAAATTTCTTTGAAAGTTTTTTGCAAAGTCTTTATGTAAAATGTTTTAAAAACTATTGTATAAATTATTTTAACAACCTTGATTTAAAAGGCATTTTTGAAAAATGTTGTTTTCGTAATACTTTGCAAAATTTAGCTTTATAAAATTTAATTTTTTTAAATTTTAAAAATCTTTTATAAATTTTGAAAAGCTCCTTTAAATTATTTAAAAATTTTCATTTACTCCTCCCTACAATAAATCTAAGTTTTTCTAAATAAAAATCTTTACCTTTGTAAACTTTATTTACTTGAAAATATTACTTACAAATTTCAAAAGATATTATTTTCTATTTGCAATGGTTGTTTTAAAAAAAACTTGTTTTCAAAATTTAAGAACTTGAAATCACTATTTCGAAATTTGTTTGAAAAACTAAGTTTGTGAAATCTGTTTATTTTGCTAAAACTTTATTTAAGTTGTTCAAAAACTAGCTTTAGTTTGGTAAATAAACCAACTCCTTGATTGAATTGATGTTATTTCTGCTTAATGTGTTGCATTAATTTTTGATATATGTCAAAGAGGGAGGATAGTGGGTTAGGTTAGAAAAATCAACTCACTTTACTCAATTTGCATTACATGTTTAATGCTTATTTAATTGTATTTTTTTCTAATTTTAACTCAAGTTGTCATTACATCAAAAGAGAAGAGATTGTTGGTGCAGGTTGCACTGATAATCATGTTTTGATGTATGTCAAGTAGGTTAAAATTAAATGTATTTTTATCTAATTTTTTACCAAGTGTGTAGGACTTGATGGGTTTAGAGGATTGAAACACTAGGCTAAAGTCCAGCTAGATTGATAGCTAACATGAAGTCTAGATTGGTTAAGATCTGGTAGAAGAAAGTTCAGATTGGTTGAGATCTGGCAAAAGGAAGTCTAGTTAGATTGGCAATTGGCTGAAGTCCAGATTAGTTGAAATCTGGTAGGAAGTGGTCAAGGGACCTGATATCAAAGAAGTCTGCAATTGGTAAGTGGAGGTAAGCAACTGGAAGAGCAGAACCGGCCCTGATGCGGTCAATGTGGGGCTGACGCACAGGGCCCCATTTCTTAGAGGGCCTAATTATTTTTATATATTTTAGGACCTACTTATAAATTATAAATTACTATGGGCTTTTTTGTAAAAGTGCCAAAAAAATAACGATACTTCTTCCTCCATCTTCGCTAACTAAACCTAAAGGTGCCGCCTTTTTCTACTTTTGTTGTTCGCCGAACTTCGAAGGCTCAACAGAGACGTGGTCAATAATTAAATCAGGTCAGCACTCAGCACATGATATTTTTCTACTTTTGCTTTAATTTTGCTGTTTGCCTTTTTCTAATTTCTGCTTCTGTAGTTTTGCTGTTCGCCGAAGTCCGAACTTCGAAGGCTCAAGGTCAACAATTAAATCAGGTCAGCTCATGCATTAATATTTTTCTGCTTTTGCTTTTGGCCTTTTTCTAATTTCGACACATACTAATATTACCTGCTAAATAAAGTTAATTATTTACATATTCGTCATTCGATTGTAGTATGACATGCAATTAGCATTCATAATCATGCAAATATTTGATTTTCTTTTGTTACAGCAGTACATCACACTTATAAAGTTATAAGTTAAAGTTATGCAATTCCTTTCTTCTTATTGATGATGCAGTATTGCAGTTTTACAATTTTTTTAGAGACATCTTTTGTTAGGCTAAACTTTAAGAATTTTCACAAGATAATCAAGGTAAATTTTTTGATTTTCAATTCTTCCAATTTCCCCTCTATTTGGACTATTGTATCTTCATATGAATCATATTTTTTCTTCTCATATGTTTTAATTAGCAATTAGCATGTTGTTTTCTTCTATGTCCATGATAAATGTTAATATGTTATCTACAAAGTTACTTCTCATATGTTGATTTTTTTTTTTTTGTAGAAAATTAGAATGTCTGATACTAGGAAGTATCTATCAGGACATGATAAGCGGAAAAAAAGAAAAAGAGTTGAAGAATTTATTGAGTCTCAAAGAGGGGCAATTGACAGATTTATTGTTAAAGAATCGAAAAATTCATCACTTGAAGATTTGGTTAATGAAGAAAAACAAGAAAACAATGATAATGAATTACATGAAGGCTTAGCCATTGAAAATGATATAGAGGGAGATGTGAATGAGATTGAAGACAATGAAAGTGGTGATGACTTAGACTTTAAAAATAATTATTCTGAAAGTGATAATGATGTTATTAATGAAGTGAATGAAGAACCAAGTTCATCAATTCCACTTGACATTTTTGATCCTAAAAATTGGGAGAATTTAGATCCCAAGTGGAAGGATCAATTAGTGGAAAAGGGCCCTATAAGAGATGTATTAACAGGGAAAGGTCCCAAAGATAAATCAAATAGACGATTCTCTTCAGATTTCTATACTCGGATTTTGCCAAATGGTCAAAAGCACCATAGAGATTGGTTGGTCTACTCGCAAGCACTTGATAAAGCATTTTGTTTTTGTTGCAAGTTGTTCAAAAGGGGGCCTCAACCAAGTCAACTAGCAAATGAGGGATACTGTGATTGGGGGCATCTTAGTAGCAGACTTAAAGAACATGAGACAAGTATTGAGCATATCAATTATTATGTTAGTTGGTCTGAGTTGCGTATCAGGTTAATGAAGGGTACAACAATTGATCATGCTATTCAAGATCAAATTAAGAAGGCAAAAGAGCATTGGAGGAAGGTATTACATCGATTAATTTCACTTGTGAAATTTTTGGCTAAACAAAATATAGCATTTCGTGGTAGTAATGAGAAACTTTATGATGATAACAATGAAAATTTTATGGCTGCTGTTGAGATGATTGCTGAGTGGGACTCAGTGATGAGGGAACATATTGAAAGAAATACACATCATCATTATCTTAGCCACAAAATTCAAAATGAATTGATATGCTTGTTAGCTTCTCAAATAAAGAGTTCTATTCTTGTAATCATTAAAAAAGCTAAGTTCTTTTCTGTAATACTTGATTGCACTCCTGATGTTAGTAACCAAGAGCAAATGACTTTAGTTATAAGATGTGTTGATGTTTCTACAAGCCCAATGAAAGTAGAAGAATACTTTTTGGGATTTTTAAAAGTAGATGATACAACAGGACAGGGCTTGTTTGAAGAACTGCAAAATGTGTTGAAGAGTTTTGATCTTGATATTGATAATGTGAGAGGACAGGGATATGATAATGGGGCAAATATGAAAGGGAGGCACCAAGGCGTACAAAAAAAATTATTGGATATAAATCCCAGAGCATTGTATACTCCATGTGGTTGTCATTGTTTGAATTTAACGCTTTGTGATATTGCAAATTCCTGTGGAAAAGCGAAAGACTTTTTTGGAGTAGTACAACGGATTTATATAATATTTTCTCATTCTACAAAGAGATGGAAGATTTTGATAGATCATGTAACGATAAAAGGTTTAACTCTCAAGCCATTGTCAATCACTCGATGGGAAAGTTGTACTGAAAGTGTAAAAGTAGTGGTACTTCAAGCTCAACAAATCAGAGAAGCTTTACTTCAAGTTGCAGAAGAAAAAGACACTGACTCTAAAATAAGAAGTGAAGCTAAGTCTTTAGCAACATTTGAACTTGGAAATTTTGAGTTTTTAGTGGGTATGATTATTTGGTATGAGATATTGAGTAAGGTTAATATTGTTAGCAAAAGCTTACAATCTGAAAACATGCTTATTGACGTTGCTATGACCAAGATTAAGGGGTTAATTACTTCTTTTGAAGAGTATAGAGAATCTGGATTTGGACAAGCTATCAATACAGCAAAAGAACTTGCTTCAACAATGGAGATTAATCCCGTTTTTCCTGAAAAAAGACAAATATATAGAAAAAGGCATTTTGATGAGGTTACATATGAGTCTTCGAAACTACCTCTACCTCAAGAATCTGCTGAGGAAGCTTTTAGAGTTCATTATTTCTTGTTCATAGTAGATCAAACAATTGGGTCATTGAAGAAAAGGTTTGAGCAATATGAGGAATATGAAGATCTTTTTGGATTTCTTTTCATAGCTGAAAAGTTGAGTTCATTGATGGATGAGGACTTGAAAGCTCGTTGTAAGAATCTTGAAAGGAAACTACAAAGAAAAAATGGTACAAGACAAGATGTTTCAGATTTGGATGGAGATGACTTATATCAAGAACTGAAAATCATACAACATATTCTACCAAAGGAAACAAAAACAGCAAGTGAAATACTAATTTTTTTGCAAAGAATGAATTGTTTCCCGAATTCATTCATTGCATACAGGATATTATTAACTATTCCGGTGACTGTCGCATCTGCAGAAAGAAGCTTTTCTAAATTGAAGTTGTTGAAATCTTGTTTGAGATCAACCATGACCCAAACAAGATTGAATGCATTAGCTATGATTTCGATTGAGAGTGAGTTTTTAGAAAAACTCAATTATGAAAAATTGATCGATGACTTTGCAAATAAAATTGCAATAAGATCAGTTTTTCATAGTTAATTGTAATAATTCTTTTTCATTTTCTAATACTGAGTATTAGCAACATTGAATATAATGTTTTCATTATTATGAATTTTAGTTAATGTGTTCTGTTGATGAATTATTATATAGTATTGATTTTATTATTTTTATCTGAATTTAAAGGGCCCATTTTTTTTTTTGCACCGGACCCTTCAGAGTTTAGGACCAGCCCTGTGGAAGAGAGATCCAGTGAGGACCCGTTCCTGGTTGAGGGAATAATAGGCATCAGTCTGACCAAGAGTTTCAACGAAACTCAAAGTCATGATTGGACAGTCTGAAGGCTGTCAAAACTCTTATATTTACTTGGACTAACTCTTTTTTGCAGGGAAGACAAAAGTGAAAAAGAGTGGTCTGAGCGCCTAGAAGGGATCTAGGCGCTCGAAGTTGATCCGGACGCTCGGACTCTAGGCGCTCGGAGTTGATCTGGGCGCTCGGGCTAGCCTCGATGAGGTCGGGAGGGTGCTTGGCCAGGCACCCAGGCAGTATGGGTGCCTGGGGATGGTCCAGGCACCCGGACCAGTAAAATTCATCTTCACGCTTAGCTAGAGCGCAGCGATTGACTGGCCCACGTCAGAGGTCCAAGCGCCCAGAGGGGGTCCAGGCGCTCGGAGGTGGATTAACTTCGAGAATGAAGTTTCGACGAGAGCTCACCACATCAACACAGTCTAGGCACTCGGGAGGGGATCCAAGCGCCCAAAGGGACTATAAAAGGAGGCTTCGACCAACAGCTTAAAAACAACATATGCTACAACTTTCGTTCCTGTGCGCTGCTCCGAAGAAGCTCCTACAACGCTGTAACACTCCTCTAACAACCAACAATCAAGTTTTATTTATTTTCTTAGTTGTCGGTAACCTTTCCTTATAGTTCTTGTACTTCATTTTTATCACATTTTGAACTATTCGTGGATTGCCCAATGAAAGCACTCAACGAATGCAGACATTGGAATAGGAGTCATTGAAGGCTCTAAACCAAGTAAAAAACTACTTGTGTTAGCATTTGTCTTTTTCTTTCTCGCTTCTTTCTCCTTAGCTTTATTTCCACTGCGTATTCTCAATTTCTAAAAAAGAGGCGAACTCTATTCCCCCCCCCCCCCCCCTTCCTAGCGTCTTTACGATTCAACACTATGGATATCCATTCTTGTGTTCTAAGGAAAGCATTTAAGGCGTACCTCAATGAATCTTGATTTGTTACCTTTTCTCCGAGATTCATAAGTTCGGTGATCAGTTCCTTTAGTTTACCGTGCAATTGCGCTACTGATTCTCCTTCTTTCAATCGGAGGTTCGTTAGTTGATTCCGGAGTAGGTCCCATCTCGCGAGCTTTGCTTCGGACGTTCCTTTGTATAGCTTCAGGAACTTCTTCCAAAGTTTTTTGCTAATTCGCAATCTCCAATTGGATTAACTTCCTGGGGTGGAAGTACGCTTAGTAGGTGGAACTCGGCTCATTCGTTCGCTACAAAGTCAAATTGTTCTTTTTTGGTCCATTGGTACTCTTCATTTTCGGCTCCTTGTTGGTCCTTAGGGGTTACAACACTATATTTAATTATTAAAAGTATTTCAAAATCCATTTTAAAAAAATACCTTCATGCATTTCTTCTATATCGCGAACTCCCCCTCGAACGTAGGCGGGTAGATGTTTGGTCTGACCATTATCTTATTGCTTCAGTTGGCAGTTAGTTCTTCTGAGACGGTTGGGATTTGATACTACTTGTAGGTCCTTGTTAAGCCGGCAAGAGGAGGTGAATTTCCTGAAACTAGGGTTAAAAAAAATCTCTTGCTTTTACTTAGCAAGGATGCATAATTTAATTAAGCAGAAATAATTAACATAAAAAAATAACAACTTAAAAAGAATAAGTAAGAAGGTCGGGATTTACTTGGTTACAATATAGGTCATTGTTAATCTAAGGCAGATGAAAGCATTAGAAAAATCTCCTTCGTTGAAGGTGGAGAAGTCTCTTACACTCTTTAATAGTTTATAAAGATACTAGAAAATGAATACAGAAGTTATTATTAATTTTCTAGCTCCAGGGGTCTTTTTATAACCTCTAGAAGATTTTATCCGTACCTTGAAGGTGCCTTCAAGTGTGTCCAAGGTGCCTTCTATAGGCTAAGTTTTATTTGCCAAAGATAAAGTTTTATCTTCGGCTAACGGCTATTGAAGATGCTTCCAACAGGCTAGAAGGCGCCTTCAACACTGTTCATGGAAGCTAGACACCTTCCAAGCCATTGAAGGCGCCTTCCCTAATGTAAATTAACTCCTTAGCTGATCTTCTTTGCATGGATGATGCTCCGGTTAACCGAAGTTGAACTCACCCAAACCCAACTCTGATCTTCTCCTCGAGTAGGCTTCCTTCCCAGCTTCTCGTGCCTCGAACATCGTGCACGTCCTTCTCATCCATCGGTGTACTCTTCCACAACACCTTATCGCTCGGATACATCAAGTCCGTCGACTTCTTTCTCGTATCATCCTTCTTGCTAGCTGCGTCTTCTGATCAATTTCTTGTTCTCCTAAGTTCCTGCACACTTAGACACAAGACATCAAACACAAATAGAACCTAACTTAACTTGGTTAACCATATCAAGCTACCACAGGGTACTTACACTTTCATCTTCACCTATTTAATGACATTAATTGCCGATAGAAAGTATCTTTGTCTTGACTTTTTTACATTCAATAGAGTCATAATAAATATAGATGAAATATTTTCTTTTGTTTCTCCTTCCCTTTATTAAGTATATCTGTCTTTCCCTCTTTCCTTGTTTTAATGATTTATTATTGTTTTATCATTAATACGCAAGACGGTTATCTTCAACACCTGTCGATTATTAATACCCTTGACCCTTCAGCTTTAACCTAGTAGTGCTATTATATGTTTGACAGAGCCCTCTTAGCCCCGGTTGGTAGAGTACTTGGACTTTTACATGTATCCATCGCCGTCTGAGCAATCTTCGTCCCGATCAACTGGGCCAATCTGATCCTGAGTAGCCAGGCACTCAGCATGGTCGTGCATTCTTCATCCTAATCGGTAGAGTACTTGGACAACTAACCCAGTTGAAAGGGTACTTGAACCGCTAGCTTAGTCCGAGTGATCTTCATCTTGGTCAGCCGGATATTCTTTAATCTGATTGGTCTATTTTTAACTTTTCCATTCACATAAATAAAATATCTTAACTTGGTAATGACACGTGAGAGCCTTTCATAAATTCCCTTATCACTAACTAACATCTCAAATTTTTCATCCCATTAAAAAAAATATATTTTGGATCGAGGGCAAGGACCTACTGTTTTCTTTGATTCGAATATGATCTCCCTGCCCATCATTAGCAAGTGGGGGTTTTGCTGGGACTTTAAAAAAATTGAATAAATTCAATATAACCAGTCACTCTTGAATTTATACGCTTTATGCTAAACTAAATTCTCAGTTACATTTACAATTTCGTCAAATATCATGTCAATGAGATGAGAGTATTTAATGTGTGAGTACATGAATGGTTTGTCTAAGACCTAAAAATAATCAACGGTTTGAATAAACTCATTCACAAAGACAAGCCAGACTGGCTCAGCCTATGCGTATGCTCCATCTGTTGGGCTCCATCAACGTGATCAAACCAATAGATTGTACTAGATGAGAGAAAGAACCAACAAAAATTGATTTATACTCGAAGAAAATAAATTAAATATGCCAAGATCAAATATTTAATACAATGAATGCAACAGTAGCACAGCCACAACCAGTTGGACTACCAGGCCAACAGAAAATTGGAACGACGAAACAGATCCTGATAACTCGACATAACCAGAATAGGTGCCTCCAGTGATGGTGGAAGGCAGATTGGATGATCCTGTGTTCTTGCAAACTCCTGTTGCTGCTCCAGCCTGAAAAGGTAAGATTATTAAGATATAGTATTGGGACAAGAGATTCAAAGTTCAAATCTTAAATTCTCACTCGTGTTGTTTGAACAAATCAATTGTCGTGTATTCATTCACACATTAAGGGTTCTTCCTTAAAAGTTAAGCTTGAGAATAAATGGTTAGCTAATCAACTTTATCATAAATAAATAAATCCCTAAAGTAAATTTACATGATACAACAACAGAAACTGAAACTCACGCAGAGAAATGAAACAAAGAAATGAAAACAAACCTGACAGGCAGTGATAGTACTGCACCCACAAAGTGAAAGCCCATTTATTCGATCTTGTATGTCGAAAACACCGCCTCCGTTGCTTCTCTAGATATGTACATATTCTCTAGTTAGGGACATGAGACAAGTTAAGAATTTTTCACTTTGGAACTTGACACTTGATAGTACCATGTAAAAGTTTACTGCAATGAAGTTGGGCATCATATTTCCAGCGGCTCTAAAACAAGCATCAACCATTTCAGCAAGTCCAACAGAGTGTTCTTTGCAAGCTTCATTTCCGAATGGCATTGTGGGGAAGTAGTTTTGTAAAAATAATGATGCATATCTTGAATTTAATGGTTGTGATTCCTTCCTATTTGGGCATGAACCTGGTAAGAGCCCTGGATCTCCAGCTGCCATGGCAACACTTTAAGAAACAGTCTAGACCTTGCAAATCAAGTCAACGAAAGAAAAGAAAGAGGGAAAGAATTTCACAATCCACAGGTATAACCATTTTAGTGAAACCATACGTCCCTTTTTCGTGCCCAAAGTGATAGACAAGTGAAGAAAACATAACTTACCAAACTTAATCAAAGTTTATAGTTTAGATATATGTCATACCAGTTATACTAAGCTTTTTATAATTCTTGGTTAGAACATCATATTTCCCCTAATTAAGGTTATTTGAGAAGTAGAACCCAGAAATATAGTGACTGAAGAGCTTATAAGCAAATTACAATATCTAAAAATACTTTAAGAAGATTAGACAGAGATATAAGATAAGAAATGAACATGTATATAGAGTATAGTTAAGCTTTAGTTCCTAATTAAGAAATGCAACTAACACGAGAACTATTCAACAACTCAAAAAATTACATTAAAATAAATATCACGAGAACATCACTTAGCCATCTAACATTCTAGGTATTAATTTCAAGAGCCCAACAAATGATGGTTGAAACTAATTTGGAATAACATCTCCAGCAACTTACCTTCATTTTCCAAAAAGTAATGCCACTGAAAGGCAATACCCTCACTAGCTTCCTTGGAAGCATCAGAGGTAAAGACCAGCAGCCTATGATTCTTTGCTACCATATCAGTCACACTTGGCCAATCCATCCCATTCCTCGGCATTTCAGAGACTGGATACCAGAATTTGACCAAGCCTGCATCCGCGAACAGTTTGCTCAACCCTTTTAGAGCGTGCACGTAATCTTCGATGATGATGGTCACTATCTCTGAAGGATTTTGAGACAAAAAAGCCTCAACTTCCTTCAAGGTGTTGATCGCTGGTTCCTACAAGTATGGACCAATAATGTCTTCTAAAGGATAATACCACAAGACGTACACGATATCTAAAAGAACGAGAACATTATGAAAGTGCTCTCACAAATGCTGTGAAGTTGTAGCACTGCCCCTGAAACGAATGGCACAGCCATATATCATTCTCAAAATCGTACATATCCAGCATCAAGCCCCTCACACCATTCTACAATCGACATCGACAATTGAGCACGAGAAGAATAAGAGAAACATCAAAATGAGCAGAGAAAAAATGTGGAGCACTAACCCTCAACTGATTCGTGACGGTGTCTTCTTGGTTGTAGAAAGTAACTCTGGGAACGCCGGTGGAAGATGGTTCGTCCACAATCGAGAAGGAATTGTGTGTAACCAACCATGTGTACCTGTTGAAAGGCAATCCCTTGACCTGAAACCAAAGCAATCGCTCATTCATAAACTACAACAAAATGAGGGGGAAAAAAAGATATCTTTTAAAGTAAAAAAAGGCATTGAAATTGGGAGGGGAGTACGAAGGAAGTGGGCAGGTTGGCCTGGTTGCGAACGCAGGTAGGCTGGGTGTTGCCGGAGGCGGGGCAGCTGCCGCAGTAGAGTCCGGCGGAGCAGTCGGCGGCGGTGGAGCAGGAATCGAGGAGCTGCGTGACGTACCAAAACAGCGAAGTATAAGCTAACTAGCACCCAAACAAAGGCAAAGAAAAAGAGCACATCTGGGATGTGATACCTGACAAGAGCGAGGAGCGCAAGTGGCGGAAGAAGGACGAAATAGTAAGAGCGCCGGGATCCAGAGGAGGAGGAGGAGAAGAAGAAGAAGAAGAGCAGCGTGATTCATAGCTCAGGATCGTGGCCGAGGCGGAGAAAGAGATGGGAAAGCGAGAGGAGAGGGAAGACAACCACTGCGCTGCTGCGAGAGTGCCCTCGGCCCGAATGGCAGTCGGCTTTTAGTTTTAGTTGCTAATTAAATAAAGTATGAGACAAGACAAAAGGGGGTCATTAAAGTAACGAAGCGATAACACGTGATTAAGGATTTGAACCCAATTAGTCGTTCAACCAATGAAGGAGGACTTACTACCTGAATTTATCCCATTGCGCGTCTCCTACATATATATCTCTATTTTTTTTTGTGGTTAAAATGAGAGAGGACTTAGGCTATTGACAGTCATGAATATTTTTAGAGTGCGTTTGATTGGAGATTTTTTTTTTTTTTTTTTTTTTGATAATTTTAATTATTCATCTAATATTATCAATAAAAATTTTATTTGATTTAAATAATTGATATTTTTGAGTAATGTTTCATATCCAACATGTCAGTAAAAAGAACATATAAGTAAGAATCGGAAAACTAATATTTTTCTTAATTTCGGGATTAACGAACTTTTTTTATCCAAAATACCATCGATAAGAGAAAAATGTGGTAAAAAAAAATATAAAGAAAAAAAAATGAAAATATAAAAAAAAAAAAATTTAAAAAACGTAAACAATAAAAAACCATAAAAATAATAAAAAATTGTAAAAAAATAAAATAGAAAAAATTTTAAAAATAGAGAAAAACATTAAAAAAAATTAAAAAATAGAAAAAAAAACATAAAATCATAAAAAAAAAGAAAAATAGGAAAAATGTAAAAAAAAAAAATAAAGAACCTTAAAAAAACTAAAAAAATAGAAAAAAATTGTAAAAACCCATAAAAATTTTTAAAATAAAAAAAAGTGAAAAAAAACTTTAAAAAATAATAAAAAAAGTAAAAAAACCTTTAAAATAAAAAATTAAAAAAGTAAAAAAAAAATAAAAAAACAAACAAAATAAAAAAATATATAAACATAAAGAAAAACGTGAAAAAGAAAAAGTAAAGAAAACATAGAGTTTAAATAATAATAATATTAATAATAATAATATTATTATTATGTATAGTTGGTTTTGTAACTGAGGGTAATATAGTAAAATATTAAACTTGGTTATTCATTAAAATCTTCAAACAAACAAATTTTTGTTGCATTATCTAAATTGAACTAAATAATATTTAGTTATATTCTATTCTCATAACCTTGGTTGTTAGGACCAAAAGTAGCTAGAGGGGGGGGTGAATAGCTTGTCGCGTTCGCTCGGTGCGCTTCGTTGCTTGGCGTTGCTTGTTTCTTCTTGAATGTGCAGCGGAAAATACAGAAACAAACACAAAACGCTAACACTAGGATTTTACTTGGTATCCACCTCACAAGAGGTGACTAATCCAAGGATCCACACCAACGCACACACCCTCCACTATGAATAACACTCCTTTATGGTAACTACCAAAGGCGGAGAAGCCCTACAACACTCTCAATACAAGAAGAAGAAAGGGAAATACAAGTTAAGCAAAAGCTTACAAGATGTGCAGTAAAAACCCTAACCCTAACTTCTTCCTCTTGCAATAGATCCGCCTCTTGACTTGGAAAGCCTCCAAGAACCTTCAAGAACTGGCGATCACGTGCTTGTAGAGAGCTGTGGAGGAGCTGGAATGAATCTGAGAAGAGCTCGTGTAAAGATATGCCGAAGACCACGCTCGCCTGCGGCTTTAAACCCGACGCAACGGTCGGATCCCGATCGATTCGAATGTTCCGAATCGATCGGGGAGGCTTTGGATCGATCCACGGATCGATCCAGAGCGCCTGATGAAAAGCGCCCGGATCGATCCACGGATCGATCCAACGCTTATCGCGGCAGCATCGTCCCGATCGATCGGTGATCGATCGGGATCCTCGATCGATCCACGGATCGATCCGAGCTTCTGAGGCGAAGACTGGATCGGTCCACCGATCGATCCACTGGATCGATCCACGGATCGATCCAAGGTTTTTGCCCAAAACCAAGTCCTAAACCTCCCTAACCAACATCCGGTCAACCTCGACTGTTGGTACATCATGCCTCGCATCTGGTCACCTTGACCTGCCGGACTCCCCAAGTGTCCGGTCAATCCTTTGACCCACTTGGACTTTTACTCGTCGTGCAGTATCCGGTCACTCCATTGACCTACTTGGACTTCCCCGCGCCAACCTTGACCCATCTGGACTTCCTTCTTTGCCAAGTATCCATCAATCCTTTGACCTGCTTGGACTTCCCAACACCGGATGTCCGATCATCCTCGATCCATCTGGATTTCTTCTTGCGGCTTCACTCACCGGGACTTTCACCTAGCTTCACTCACTAGGGTTTTCCATCTGCCTAGCTTCACTCACTAGGACTTTCACCTGGCTTCACTCACCAGGATTTCCTTCTGCCTAGCTTCACTCACTAGGACTTTCACCTGGCTTCACTCACCAGGATTTCCTTCTGCCTAGCTTCACTCACTAGGACTTTCACCTGGCTTCACTCACCAGGATTTCCTTCTGCCTAGCTTGCCAGTTAGGACTTCCCAGTCAAGTATCCAGTCAACCTTGACCTACTTGACTCTTCTTCAATCAATATCTTATTGTCAAACATCTAAACCCTAACCAAGACTCAGCTTGGTTAACCAGGTCACCCTTGACCTGAGGGATATTGCACCAACAATCTCCCCCTTTTTGATGTTTGACAATACCACAAAAAAACACTTACAATCCCACATGTAAGTTAGGCTAATCCTATAGCCTCCTTCTTCATGCCACTAGGTAATGAACCCATAAATTAAGCTTTTCATTCTCCCCCTAAGAGGGCAAACTCCCTCTAGGTAATGAAAACCTAACTTACTTCCTTTCATTGATCGGCTGATCGATCGGGACCTCTGGATCGATCCACGGATCGATCCAGAAGCTTTCTGTTCGCTGGGAAGAATCTGGATCGATCCACTGATCGATCCACAGCCTGGATCGATCCACGGATCGATCCAGCACTTGGTTTTTGCCCAAAACCAAGTCCTAAATCTCCCTAACCAACATCCGGTCAACCTTGACCTGTTGGTACATCATGCCTCGCATCTGGTCACTCCCTTGACCTGCCAGGACTCCCCACCAAGTGTCCGGTCAATCCCTTTGACCCACTTGGACTTTTACTCGTCGTGCCAAGTATCCGGTCACTCCATTGACCTACTTGGACTTCCCCCAGATGTCTGGCCAACCTTGACCCATCTGGACTTCCTTCTTTGCCAAGTATCCAGTCAATCCCTTTGACCTGCTTGGACTTCCCAACACCAGATGTCCGATCATCCTTGATCCATCTGGATTTCCTTCCTTGCCTGGCTTCACTCACCAGGACTTTCACCTAGCTTCACTCACTAGGGTTTTCCATCTGCCTAGCTTCACTCACTAGGACTTTCACCTGGCTTCACTCACCAGGATTTCCTTCTGCCTAGCTTCACTCACTAGGACTTTCACCTGGCTTCACTCACCAGGATTTCCTTCTGCCTAGCTTGCCAGTTAGGACTTCCCAGTCAAGTATCCAGTCAACCTTGACCTACTTGACTCTTCTTCAATCAATATCTTATTGTCAAACATCTAAACCCTAACCAAGACTCAGCTTGGTTAACCAGGTCACCCTTGACCTGAGGGATATTGCACCAACAATCTCCCCCTTTTTGATGTTTGACAATACCACAAAAAAACACTTACAATCCCACATGTAAGTTAGGCTAATCCTATAGCCTCCTTCTTCATGCCACTAGGTAATGAACCCATAAATTAAGCTTTTCATTCTCCCCCTAAGAGGGCAAACTCCCTCTAGGTAATGAAAACCTAACTTACTTCCTTTCATTCTCCCCCTATTGGCACACATCAACTCCTTACAAAAACATCAACCCGTCTTTGGACACACATCAACCTATGCTCCAATTTTGGGCACACTTCAACAACTCCATTTGTTGAAGACTCTCCCCCTGAAGAGTTGCTCATCGTGATCACAATTTCACTCATTGTGATCAACTCAATATTGAAGGTCCCATACCCTTCATTATCTTTAACTTCTCCCTCAATGTTGACAAATACCCAACCTTGAGCATTTTCAACCACTTGAGTTGCCACTTGAAATGATGAGGATATCCACTCCCCATTTATCCCCATTTCAAGTTTAAATGCTCAACCTTGAGCAAGTTCACAATGGTTAACCACCTTCCAGGTTCTGAAAAAATCATGTCTTTTCAGATACCTCCCCTAAAGACATGGTGGTAACTTCTGTCATTGCACCAACAATGACTTGGAATCCCTAAACCTTTAGGAAACCCAGATTTAGAAGTTTTGAGGTTCAATTGTTCAAAGTTTGAAACAAACCTCAACCTAAGCTTCAATGAAGTCTTCCTTAACCATTCCATCCTTGTTTTCATCACGAAAACACCCCTTTTTATGTATACAAGTGTATTTTAAGGGTTTGGAAAGGTTACCTAGACTAAAGTAGGTTCAAAGTGCTGAAATCAGGCTTTCCCAGCCAAAATCAGCAACTTGGATCGATTGGAGTTGGGTTCCAATCGATTGAACCTCTCTGAATCGATCCACTGATCGATTCAGACACCCTGGATCGATCGGCTGATCGATCCAGCGAGCTTCTGCTCGCGGGAATTGATCCATGGATCGATCGGAGCTCTGATAGTTGCTGAAATTCCATTTCAGTCAACTTCAGAAACCCCTAGAAAATTCTACAAAAATCCAAAAATTATGAAATTTCGTGTAGACATTGTTTAGGGCATATATTATCAAGGAAAAATAGTTTTCTATGAAAATACATCATATTTTCAAAGATTGACACAAACTTGAAAACTTGCAAAAACTTTAGTGTTTTCTTCAAGTTTGTGTCTAACTATTCAATGGTGATTACTATCAAAAGATAGCCTTCACCAAGGTTTTCCAAAAACATTTTAAAAACATTTTCAAAACCAATATCCCATCATGTTCCTTGGGCATAATGCACATGACTTGTACATTAGCTTTCCCAATGATGGGAAAACACATAACTATGTGTTTTGATGAATCTAAAACTCAAAAGAATGCACTAAATCAACATCTTGAGCTTTGTTCATCATCCTAACATCTCACTTGTATCTAATGTGTACTAAAGCACATACAAGTCACCTTATAGTCTTTGTGAGATGTAGAGATTTGTTTTGCCTTAATCTAGGGATCATGCATACTATCTAGGCATTTTGGAGATATTAAACACCCACCTAGGATGTCACTTGATAATAAGTGTTGGTAAATGCCTTTTGTCCTTGATTACAAGAAATTAAACTTAATGCATGATAATGTTATGGCATACATCAAAAGGAAATAATTTTCAAAAGAAAATATCCTATAACTACATGATGTATGAATGTCATGACATGGTATTTTTGTATTTTTCATAATAAGTCATGAATGCAAAAGTAGACATGATGTCATGGCATATGATGAGCAAACAATCATGGCAAGATTTAGCATAAATAAAATATACCTAGATTAGCTATCTAAGTATCCTTAAAACCTTAGCTAAACTTACAACTTTAACCTAGATTGCCCTTAAGTGCGTCAAGAAAACGCCAAAACCTAAATTGGCATTTCTAATTCCCTTGATTAATTTATGCCAATTGAAATTAAGCATATTCCTCAAATGTTGGCATATTTCATTTTTCCACAAGAGTAGCACTTTAAAGTTAAGGCCCGGATTGCCTTAAATTTCCTAAGAACATACCAAAATCCCAACTTGGTAGCTCTTATGAATTTCCCAATATGTGCCTTTTAAGATTAAAATCAACTTTTCACCACTAGGCACATTTTACTCTTTCAAGGAGTAAATAATAGTTCCATTTCATTTTCAAAGGTTAACAAAACCTTGAAAATGCTCCTTGAGTGTCAATTTCCTCAAAGTTGGGTTAACTACCCTTCTAATTGAGTTGACACTCTCTAACCCATTTATGGGTGTAGAAGATGCTCCTAGGAACCCAACACCTATTGGTGCTCCTTGGATGCTCTAGGTACTCACTAGGGATAACTTCCCTAGATACCTTCCTAGTGACCTTGTTGGGCTTCTTAGAAGCCTTGGTCACATTTTCTAGATCAACCCTAGGGATAGCCTCCCTTGTGACCTTGTTAGTGACTTTCTTAGACTTCTTAGAAGTCTTAGTCACTTTGGTTGCAAAAATACTCTTAGGGATGACTTCCCTAGTATTCTTGACTTGACCATTAAACCTAGGGTTTGTTCCATAATTATATGGAACCCTATGATAACTAGGCACATCCTTCTTAGCCTTTGGTTTGTATCCCAAACCTCTATGGCTATTTGATGGCTTTGACTTTCCTAGCCCTAGGTTTTGCTCATTTTGCCCTTTTAGGATATTTTCCATCTTTTTTAGGGTCTTTTCCATTTTATCAAGTCTTGATCTCAAGACTTGATTTTCTATCATTAAATCCTTAGAATTTGGTTTTTCATTAAGTCCATGAGCATTTTGGTTTCTAGGCTTGTATCTAAAATCCTTAGAGTTATTGCCTAGCCTTTTACCTACATTCCTAACCCTAGGAGTAGTAGTTTTGGCATGTAGGGCCACATGCTTTTCCTTAAAGCCCTCATGCTTCCTATTCTTATGGTAAATTGCATTAAAATGATAAAAATTTGAACTATCATGCTTTTTACCATTTTGCAAAGGAATAGGCTCAATGAAAGTTACCTTCCTTTTTACCTTGGAGGCTCCCCCTTGACTAGTGCCTCCTTGAGCCTTGACCTTCTTCTTCCCCTTGGGGCATTGACTACGATAATGCCCCTTTTGATTGCAAGAGAAGCATATAATATGCTCCTTGCTCTTCTTTGTGTTGGGGATGGTCTCCTTGGGCTTCACCTTGCCCTTTTGTGCCACTTGGCCCTTCTTCTTGGCTAATTTAGGGCACTTGCTCTTGTAGTGCCCATGTTCCCTACATTCAAAGCATATAATATGATTTTATTATTAATTGAAATATTTATACCTTTGCTTGTAGGGGTGGCATCTTTGCTTTGGATCCGGAGGTAGAAGCTTCCTCTTGATCGGACCTTGATTCTCCTCCATTTGATTTTTCTTGACTTGTGGAGGTAGAAGCTTCTTCCTCCTCTTCTTCTCTTGACCCGGATGTAGAGGCTTCTCCTTCTTCTTGATCCGGTGTCACCAAGGATTGCTCCCCTCAATCCTAGAGGTGGAGGCTTCATCATCTTGAATATGAAACAAGGAGTATGCTCCCTCCTTGTTCCCTTCGTTGCATTCCCTTGAGGATGAAGCTTCTTGGATTTCCTCTTCTTCGGAGGTTGAGCATCTCTCAACCTCGGAATCCTCCTCTTGGTCTTGCTCCAAAGAGTCTCCCTCTCTGGATTCTTCTTGATCTCGTACAGTGGAGGGGATCTCTTCATGAAGCTTGGCCAATTTGCTCCAAAGCTCCTTGGCATCTTCGAATTCTCCAACTTGAGCCAAGATGTGGCTAGGCAATAAGTTGACCAAAAGCTTGGTCACTTTGTCATTTGCCTCGCCCCTTTGAATTTGCTCCGAGCTCCATCTGCTTTTCTTTAGAAGCTTGCCCTTGGAGTTCGTTGGAGCTTCGAAGCCTTCCATTAGAGCAAACCATTGCTCTATCTCCATCATAAGAAAAGTTTCGATTCTTGATTTCCAAGAATCGAAGCTTGTGGATGTGTATGGTGGAGCCACCCTTGTGTCAAATCCAAGTCCATCTTGGAATTGCATCTTGAAGTTGAGCTTGATAAAATCTTGAACTTGAAGAATTTGCTCCAACTTCTTCACCCTCTAGCTTTTCTTGATATGCTTGACCCTTCCGGCGATGATTCCGGTGAAGAGCGGCCTTGCTCTGATACCACTTGTTAGGACCAAAAGTAGCTAGAAGGGGGGTGTGAATAGCTTGTCGCGTTCGCTCGGTGCGCTTCGTTGCTTGGCGTTGCTTGTTTCTTCTTGAATGTGCAGCGGAAAATACAGAAACAAACACAAAACGCTAACACTAGGATTTTACTTGGTATCCACCTCACAAGAGGTGACTAATCCAAGGATCCACACCAACGCACACACCCTCCACTATGAATAACACTCCTTTATGGTAACTACCAAAGGCGGAGAAGCCCTACAACACTCTCAATACAAGAAGAAGAAAGGGAAATACAAGTTAAGCAAAAGCTTACAAGATGTGCAGTAAAAACCCTAACCCTAACTTCTTCCTCTTGCAATAGATCCGCCTCTTGACTTGGAAAGCCTCCAAGAACCTTCAAGAACTGGCGATCACGTGCTTGTAGAGAGCTGTGGAGGAGCTGGAATGAATCTGAGAAGAGCTCGTGAAGAGATGCCGAAGACCACGCTCGCCTGCGGCTTTAAACCCGACGCAACGGTCGGATCCCGATCGATTCGAATGTTCCGAATCGATCGGGGAGGCTTTGGATCGATCCACGGATCGATCCAGAGCGCCTCTGTGCTCAGGAAACGCGCCTGGATCGATCCACGGATCGATCCAGCGCTTATTGCGCGAAGCAGCATCGTCCCGATCGATCGGCTGATCGATCGGGACCTCTGGATCGATCCACGGATCGATCCAGAAGCTTTCTGTTCGCTGGGAAGAATCTGGATCGATCCACTGATCGATCCACAGCCTGGATCGATCCACGGATCGATCCAGCACTTGGTTTTTGCCCAAAACCAAGTCCCAAACCTCCCTAACCAACATCCGGTCAACCTTGACCTGTTGGTACATCATGCCTCACATCTGGTCACTCCCTTGACCTGCCAGGACTCCCCACCAAGTGTCCGGTCAATCCCTTTGACCCACTTGGACTTTTACTCGTCGTGCCAAGTATCCGGTCACTCCATTGACCTACTTGGACTTCCCCCAGATGTCTGGCCAACCTTGACCCATCTGGACTTCCTTCTTTGCCAAGTATCCAGTCAATCCCTTTGACCTGCTTGGACTTCCCAACACCAGATGTCCGATCATCCTTGATCCATCTGGATTTCCTTCCTTGCCTGGCTTCACTCACCAGGACTTTCACCTAGCTTCACTCACTAGGGTTTTCCATCTGCCTAGCTTCACTCACTAGGACTTTCACCTGGCTTCACTCACCAGGATTTCCTTCTGCCTAGCTTCACTCACTAGGACTTTCACCTGGCTTCACTCACCAGGATTTCCTTCTGCCTAGCTTCACTCACTAGGACTTTCACCTGGCTTCACTCACCAGGATTTCCTTCTGCCTAGCTTGCCAGTTAGGACTTCCCAGTCAAGTATCCAGTCAACCTTGACCTACTTGACTCTTCTTCAATCAATATCTTATTGTCAAACATCTAAACCCTAACCAAGACTCAGCTTGGTTAACCAGGTCACCCTTGACCTGAGGGATATTGCACCAACAATGTGATTACCTGATAATCACATAACCAAGATTATATATGATAACTTGAACCAAACACACCCTTAAAGAGTTCCTTCGTTGTATCTATACTATATTGAAAATAAAAAATTTCATATATCTCTCTAATGGTGGACCGACCGAGGAAATTGAGGGAGGCTTCAGCCCCTAGCCTAGCTAGCTATCGTCCACTGGACGTCGTCGGACAATAGGAAATTTTCCATACAAATGCAGGAGGATGAGGAGACTTCAACCTCCTCCACCTGGGCACCGCCCATGACACTTGTTGCTTGCTACCAGTGTTGGTGTGGGCTGGGTCATGTGGCGGTGCGGCACAAGCGCACTGGTAGTGCGCCGCAACGCATGTGCCACTGTGCACAGTGCACTTGTGTGATGTGGTGCGATGCGGGTGCGGGTGTGGCTGTGCTGGAGAAGGAGCGAAGGACTCATTTTCATTTTTTTTCTCTTCTTTAGCGTTTTAATTAAACACCATGGCAAGTGGGGCCCAATTGCCCAAGTCAAACAAATCAAATAATAAAAAAAAATAAACTAAAACATTAAACCAAATGCCTCTTTGTTTTCCTGGGCCTTCATTGCTTCGTAGAAATAGAACGGTAGAAACCCTAACCTCTCCAACTCCAACTCTTCAAGGCTTTAGAGTCTAGAGTCTAGCCGCCAAGCCTCCAACCAAGTCTCTAAGTACTATGGTTTGTGGAGTCGCAGTCTTGCTCATGGATAGCCATACGGCAGGCGGCAGCATGGAAACACTCTAGAGTCTAGTCTAGTAGACTAGCTTGTCTCCATTCTCCAACTGAGTCTCTAAGGCTCCAAGTTCCAACACCATTTGGATAAGGTTACCATAACTTCATGAGGTTAGAACTTAGATTTGTTGTGTTTTAATTTTTTTATTATTTGATTTTTTTTTTTTTGGAAATGTACATAATATGACTGTAGTTTAGTTTTTCATTAGATTGATAGTTTTTCATTATTATTTGATTTTTTTTTAATGTACAGAATTACAGTTGTAATTTAGTTTTCCATTAGTTTTCTATTAGATTAGTAGTGGTAGTTTATTAAAGTTTTAGTCAACACATATTTTTCTATTACATTTGTAATTTTCAATTACATAATTTTTTTTTTTAGTTATTTATTTGTGTAGGATATGGAGAGATTTTTTAAATGAACTTATAGTTCCGGCTCCGGCTCCTCTAATGAGCCGAATGTTATTGAATAAGTGAAAAATCAATCCTGTGTAGAATTAAATTTGGATGATATTGTTAGTGATCCGGAATTACGAAAACTAATTGTAGAATTTGATATTGTTATTTGAGATCAAACTTGAAGAGAGTATGCACTCCAAAAGTCTTGTCGACAATATGGTCATGTGTATCCAAAAATAACTTTTGGTAATCAAGAAAGGAGTTTTCAAGAAACTTGGTATAAAAAATATACATGGTTAGAGTTAACATATCAAAAGATGCTGCATTTTGTTTTTGGTGTTATCTTTTCAAACTGTTAAATAAAGAAAATGTAGATAATACCTTTATAAAAGATGGATACAATAATTGGAAAAGGACATTAGAAAGATTCAATCGTCATATGAGGACTATGAATAATTGTCACAGTGAAACTAGAATACAATTTGAGTCTTTTCAAGATCAAAGGTATAGTGTGGGAAATATTTTATGAGTATATAGTCGTGATATAGAAATTGATTATCACACCCGTTTAATAGTAATATTGGATGTGACATGCTTTCTATTGAAGCAAGGGTTGCCTTTTCGAGGACACGATGAGTCAACTAGTTCTTCAAATAAACATAATTTTTTTGAGTTGCTTGAATGGAATAGTCAACGAAATTTAGAGGTTTCTAAAGTTATAAAACAAATTGCTCTTGCAAATAATCAATTGACTTCCCTAAAAATTCAAAAGAATTTAACACGTGTTTTTGCCTCAGAGATCACACTTGCTATAATCCATGATATTGGAGATAAATCATTTTCTTTGATGGTTTATGAGGCTCGGGACAGTTCAGTGAAGGAGCATATGAGAATTGTTTGGGGGGTATGTGAATAAAGAAGGATGTGTGAGTGAACGATTTCTTGCAATTGTGCATGTGTCTAACACTAGTTCTCATTCTTTGAAAATAGCTATTGATGCTTTATTTATGCAACATGGTTTATCATTATCTAGATTGAGAGGTCAAGTATATGATGGGGCTTCAAATATGTGTGGTAAGTTTAATGGTTGAAATCTCTGATAGTATAAGAAAATCCATTTGTAATGTATGTTTCACTATTTCTCTCACCAGCTCCAATTAATTCTTATTGTTGTTGCCCATGACAATTTTACTGTGAGTGAATTTTTTCGGTATGTCACCATGATCGTGAATATATCTGGAGCATCTTGTAAGAGGAGATATCAACTTAGAAAGATTCAACATGATAAGATAATTGCTGAATTGGAAAGTGGAGAAATCACGAGGGGAAAAGAAAAAATTCAAGAAACTAATTTAGCAAGGCCTGGAGATACTCATTAGGGATCATACTACTTAACATTACTTCGTCTATGCTCTATGTGGTCTTCAGTGATAGAAGTGTTAGGAAATGTATATGATGATGTCTCTTATTCTACGAATAAAGGTGCTACTGCAAGTTTAATTGAGAAGATGAAGAATTATCAATTTATTTTTGTGTTACATTTGATGAAGTATATATTGGGAATTACAAATGAGTTATCACTTTCCCTACAACAAGGGGATCAAAATATTATTCAAGTCATGTTCTTGGTTAGAAGTGTGAAATGTCGACTATAAGATTTCAGGGAAGATGGATAGCAGATAATTTTGGAACAAGTTAACACATTTTGTGAATTGAATATGATTCCAATACTTGATATGGAGGATAATATGCTAACTCGTGGTCATGGCAGGCGTAGAGGGCAACTCATTACCAATTTTTATCATTGTCGTGTGGAGATTTTTTGTTAGGTATTATTTCTAAAAATCTTTTTTTTTTGTAAAAGAGATTTCATTGATTATTAATGTTATATGATTGTAAATTTGAATGCTAGGTTGTTGATTTAATTATACAAGAGATGAATAATTATTTTTTAAAAGTTAATACAGAATTGTTTGGTTACATATCATGTCTTCATCCAAGAAATTTTTTTCTTTCAATTTTGATATTCATAAACTCATCCATCTTGCTGATTTTTATCCCGAGGACTTCTTTAGTATTGATTATTTATTTTTAGAACAACAACTTATGAGTTACTTTTATAATCTGTGGGATGATTCTCACTTTTCTTCAATTGACGACTTAGGAATTCTTGCTCAGAAATTAGTTGAAACTGAAAAATATTTAGTTTTCCAATTAGTTTATCGTATGATAGAGTTGGCATTAGTTTTACCAATTGCAACTACTTCTGTTGAACGAGTTTTTTCTGTAATGAAGTTTGTGAAAACTGATTTATGTAATAGAATGGGAGATGAATAAATGTGGAACTGCCATATCAGCGGCCCCCCTAGAGTCGGTCCCACGGATATGGAGGTAAATGCAGGTACACAGCTGAAAGAGCATTATAAATGAACAAATGAATGATAGTCTAGTTGTATATATTGAAAAGGATATTTTTTTCTATAATTGGAAATAAGCAAATATTACAATATTTTCAACAAATGCAGTCTCGTAGAATCCAATTGTCTCCTCTTAAACTGACTCGTCAGTCGTCACAAACTTCTGTGCCAACTCGAAAATGAAGCTCACCTATGAAAGAAAGGTAGACTTCTGTAACCCTTGAGATATCAAGGTCTAAAAGTTTAGTGGGGAAAAACTTGACAGGAATTTAAACATATGATGCATGATGATTACCTTCTGTTCTTTTTTTTTTTTTGCTCTGTTTTGCTAATAGGAATGATGATTAACATCTTGTATTATCTATTGGAACTATTATCTTGGTAGTGATTAACCTACATAAAATTTTCAATAAATTTTATGCTAATGTTAATGTTTCAATTTCAAGTATATGCATCTTCTATAAGTTGTGATACTTTATTAGTTATTTTTCATGTGTTAATACTTCTTAAGGAAATCTATGTAGTATAATTTATCACTCAAAACAAAAACCATTGTTGATGTAAAATTTTTATTTATTAAATATTCTTATTTAGCCATAAAAAATATCTATGCAATTCAGCCCCCCCCCCCCTATTTTTTTTTCTAATTCCGCCCATGTATCTCTCTACTATAAAAAAAAAAAAAACCTCTCAACAACTTTTTCATGGTCTCCTACTTATTTATTTTATATATTTCTTATCTTTCCATATTTTACCTTATATATAATTAATTTTTTATAAAATTTAAATTCATAAATTATTAACATGAAATAACATTAATAATTTAAAAATAATTACATAAATATTAAGGTATATAAAAAGTATTATAAAAAGATATAAATTATAATAATATATAAAAAAAATTTAAACACATCTACATCCTACCACATCTCTCTTTAATTTTTTCAATATATATATATATATATATATATATGAAATTATCGGGGTGTCATCTCATTAGTGTCCTTCATAAGAATTTTATAATCCTTATGAAAGATCTTAGCTTCTCGTAAAGCCATTTTTTTATATTTGATATTCTTTAATATCTTGTCAGTCTTTATCGATACTTTGTTCCATTATGTCACTCTCTTTAACTTTGGATTTGTCCTTCCTCTTTGTTGGATCGAGAAGCGCTAGAGGGGGGGAGTGAATAACGCTCGTGGCTATTTCACGTTTCAGAATCGACTTCGTAAAACTCGACGAGTAATAAGAGTAATAAAGCAGCGGAAATAAAAGGCACACAATGTGAACACAGGTCGTTTACTTGGTTCGGAGCTTGTGACGACTCCTACTCCAAGGCCCGCGGTCGTTGACCGCTTTCGGTGGGCAACAACTATAGAATCGATAAAGTTTACAAGTATAACAATTACAACTCAAATTAAAATAATGATCTTATACCGACAACGAGAGATGAAGAAACGAAGCTCCGAGGTCGTCGGGAGGTTGTCGCAGCACTTCGGGATCGTGTCATTAGCAGCTTTTCGCAGAAGGATCGCTTGGACTAAGATATCTAGGGTGCTGCCTTGAACCCCTCTTTTATACTATGCTGGAGGCGCCTCCAAGCCTGTCCCAGGTGCCTCCAGGCCTGTCCCAGGCGCCTCCAGGCCGTCGAGTTGCACGGGTGGATCAACACAGGCCTAGTCGCACCTTATCTGGTTTAAGGCGCCTCCAAGCCTTTTCAAGGAGCCTTCAAGCCTTGGTCCAAGGCGCCTCCAGCTCCTCTGGACAGCTGGCTTCGGCTTGCACCCGAGGCGCCTCCAAGCTCCATAGAGGTGCCTCGGACACTGTTCATCCGAGGCTAAACTCTAGTTTTTGGCCTTGCAAAACATGTTAGTCTACAAATACAAACACATCCTGCAAAACCAAGTTAGCACAGATATTAATCAATAGAATATTCTGACAGTCTTTGGACTGTCTAGGTCTGACTTCGGATTTCCGACCGGAAGTCCTAGGTCTACCCGACGCCTACTGTTCCCTCTGCGGGGAACGCGTCCTCACCTACTTCACTCAGGAGTTTTACCTGTTGCCAGTACGATCCTCCAGATCGACTGGACTTTTGCTTGGCACTCGATGCTTCCGGACTTTCTGTTGGTCTCCCGCTTCCCGGCTCGTCCAGTCTCCCACCTGGTTTGCGACACCAGGACTTTCCACCTAGGGTTACCACCCCCTAGGACTTTTTCCTGAAGCCCTCGACCCGCCAAGACTTTCCGCATAGGGTTACCGCCCCCTATGACCTAGGTTTACCACCCCCTAGGGTTTTCCACTTGCCTAACCGCAGCTAGGACTTTTGCCTAAGTACTACTTAGGACTTTCATGTAAGCTCCATGAACCTTGTTAGATAACAACATAACCTTAACTTTGAATTCCTTTGCCATTATCAAAACAATGGTTCGATCGTCGGATGTTTCCCGCACCAACAATCTCCCCCTTTTTGATTATGGTAACTGAAATTCAAAGTTAAGTAAAATAGATGCATAAATATTTTTCAATGTTTAAGCAAAAAAAAATTTAAATGCAAGCATAGTTAAGCTAAAACTAACTTAAACTTTGTAAGGCTCCCCCTTAATAAAGGCTCTCTTTATAAATTTTACTTTTGAATTTTCCTACTTTGAATTTTCGAATTTTCCTATTTTGAATTTCCCTACTCTCCCCCTTTGCCATTTATAAAAAATAAGCAAGTTTGAATAATTCTAATTGATCTTGTCCGAAAGCTGAATCAACGGACACTGGGCACGTGGCGCTCTCCGGGTCGTTGACGTAGATCTCCGACTGGTCGCACGAACCTCCGGCGAACCTGCACAGAAGTCGGGCCTGGAGGGGGTTCCCGGCGACGACCCTCCGACGCTCAAGTCAGGCAAGCGCGAGTAGTGAAGAAGTGGCTCCAAATATTGTAGAATGCGTACCTCCGGCGAAGTATAAGGCTCCTTATATAGAGCGGTGAAAGAGCTCATGCACACCTACCGAGACAAACACGTGTCCCTAGTCCATACCTCGGTATGTGTTTGTCAGAAAGCTTACCTGACACCATACTGCTACAGTCCAGGCACGTCTCCGATTGGACAGCAGAACACCTCGTCGCCAGGCTCGGAGTATGGCCTAGTCATAGGACTTGACAGTTGTCATAAGATGTTCCTTGCCCTTCTCTCCCTACCCCATGCCAGGGCGTTCGTCCGGCCGGCTGGACAGGGCGTCTGTCCGGCCGGCACTCATCTTACGCTCGGCCGGACGACACTCACATCATGTCCGGCCTGCCGTCTGCATCGGTATGCTGGGGAGATCTTCGGTAAGGTGTTATGTAGGGACTGCTAGCAGTATGTTACCTTATGCCTTCGGCCGAGCATGACTTCCGCTTGGCCCTTCGTTACTGTTCAATCGAGCGCCGGAACCCCGACCCCTGTCAAGGCACCTTTTGCTATCGGCTATTCATCGGTCGGTCGGCCGGGAGGTCGGCCCATCCTTCTCCGGTCAACCACCTGGCCCTTTGACTTTCACATGGCGTTGACCCCTCAAAATGAGAGTCTCCTGCCCTAACCGCCGGATCACTTGTCTCCCCCTCAAGTCTAGTCGAAGGAGGCGAAGTCCGACTGACTGGACTGCCGATCTGACTAAGTAACGGCCGCTACACTAGTCCACTCGGCCAGGCATAGGAATGCTCATCCGGTCGGCGGTGTCTTGCCCGTGCCTTGTATTCCCTTGGAATCCCTGCCGAATCCTCTCTTTTACTGCCAATCACGTGTGCTACGTGCTGCAACGGGTGCTTATTAAATGTGCCCTATATCCTGCTGACACGTGGCGATCCCACTTTTGTCAGCGTATGGCGGTGGCGTTACCTACGATGGGGCAGCCGCCATTTGAAATGAACGGTTGGATGATGGCCTCGTTCTTCACGACCTGCATCGGACGGTGGAAGCTGCTCGCGGCCGTCATTATAAAGCTCGCGACTTCTCCTCTTCGCCGCATTTCGACTTCATCCGACGACCTCGCTTCATCCGACGACCCGAAGCCCCTTGCGACCATCCTTTTGCTTGTAAGCCTTTCTTTTCATCGCTTCCTCCCTCCTTTTCTTCCTGTTAGTCGTCTCTATCATTCTGCCCTCTTCTTTCCTTGCTTTATTTCCTTTTCCTTTCATTCTGCGTTCGTTCCCTGCCCTACACCATGACTAGTACCTCACATTCGACCGACGACGCTCCTGGTCTCTGGTACACGACCATGGAGAGCCGGTTTGACGAGGAGGACGCGCTGCGCCTCGCTCGGACTTATGACATCCCTTCCGACCACCACATAGTATTAGCCACACCGGCCGACCGGCCCCATGAACTGCCGTCCGGCACCGTTCTTTTCTTCCGAGACCAATTTTTGGCCAGGCTACGCTTTCCACCCCCTAAATTTTTCTTGCAAGTTTGCAACTACTTTCGCATCCCGCTCAGCCAGCTAGTTCCGAATTCCATCAGGCTGCTGAGCGGGGTGGTAGTTCTGTTTAAGCTGAACAACATTCCCCTAGACCCCAAAATTTTCCACTACTTTTACTACCCTAAGCAAGCCGAATTGGGTACTTTTGTTTTCCAATCTAGGATAGGTTTCGTCCTTTTTGATAACATGTCGAGCTCCAACAAACATTGGAAGGAGCACTTTTTCTACGTGTGTTTCCCCGAGCCACCGGCCTTTCGCATCAAGTGGCAAACGGCGATGCCAGCGCAACCGGAGCTCGGCAAGTTCAGGGGCGATCCGGCCTACCTTCACGCAGTCGACCGGCTGGTCGGCCAGCGATATCACATCGACAAGCTACTCCTTCCGGGAGTACTGCATCTGTTCGGCTTGTCTTCTATCCCAGTCGATCTGCCTTGCAGCATGAGTAAGTTCTCTTACCTTCCCGTTTCTTTTGTTCTAACTGATTTATTATTTGCTTCTGCAGCTGAAGTCATGTGGCGCGCCAAGGCTACCGAGCGGCAGAAACTGAGAGCCGCTGAGATAGAGGCGGCCAAGAATAAGGAGGTCGCCGAACAGAACTTGGCCTCAGCTGATCCGGCCGGCGGAGAAGATGAGGGGACTCAGGGTGCCTCCGAAGACTTAGACGCTCCTACCTCTCTCGGCGAGGCTGCGGGCGATCTAGAGCCTTCTACTCAAGTCGAGGTAGAGGGTCGTTCGGCCGACCACGTTCCCCTGGCAACTCGAAAGCGCAGACGCCCAGAGCCAGCATCTCAACCAACTGCATCTGATGAACCACAGTCCGAGCGGGGCGATGAAGCTCCAGTGCTGTCCGGGACGGTCTCTATAGAGAGTACCCCCACGCCGCGCGGCTCTCCAAGGGCTACCTCTGAGGTGCCGCCCGCCAGTCCTCCACGAACCATGCGTCGCCTAAGGCGATTGGGCGACCTTCCTTCCTCAAGTGGTGAACCATCTGGCAAAGCAGCTGCGCCCCCGGGTGATCCGAGCGGCCCGAGATTGATAAAAACTATCCTACGCCTTCCGTCGGAGGAATACATGGCGGCTGCCGATCGGCCAGTGGTCCCCTAGCAGCAGATCACCCTCACGGGTCCTCTTGCCAAAGCCTGAGAGGATGCTCGGCTCCGAATTACAATGATGACTCCTGGTCAGCTAGGCGACAGTAATCTACAACAGGCAACTGGGGTATGTTCCTTTGCCTTGTTAGTTATTTGGATTTAGTTTCTAACTTGCTCCTGTCTGTTTGCAAAACTGGGTGGAACAGATTGCTATCAGCAACCGCCTAGCCGAACTGGAGGACGAGCTGAAAAAGCTCAAAGCCGCGGGAGAAAGCAGACAGTTAACGACCGCTCTGGAGAAGGCCAAAAAACTGCTGGAAGCCGAGCGGGGTAAGTCCTCCGATCTGTCGAGTGAGGTGGCTCGCCTCGAAGCTTTGGTCAAGTAGCGGGACAAGGAAATAAAGACCGCGACCACCCGGAAGCTTAAAGTCATCGATGACATGGATATGATGAAGGTAGAGAACCGGGGGTTAGAGCAGCGGGTGAAGGACTTGGACGCCTTGCTGAAGACTGAACGGGAGGGTCGCTCGGCCGATTAGGTTAAAGCGGAAGGGGCTTTGACAGATCTCCAGGCGGCCCTTGATGCTTCCGGAGCCACTCTTAAAGAATATCAAGCTGGGGAGCCCGGTCAGTTGACGGAAGCGCGCAAAGCATTTGTCCGCTCGGATGAATTTGGTGAAAAGTTCAGCGACAAGCTGTCCTTAACTTTTGAAGAGGCGATCAAAGTGGCGGTGGACTACATGAAGAACAAGGGCCACATACCCGCCGAGCTGTCCGTCCCTCCCGAAGATCTAGCGACCATGATGGGCTCCATTCCCGACTCTCTTTTTAATTTTGATGACTGTGAATGAGGGTCTGTGAGGTTTCTTTCAAGTATCTACGATCTTCTGTATGCTTGCCGCTCGGGGCAAATATTATAAATTTTGTCTATCTGTCGCTTGGCGTGAATGAATTTTCTTTTGTTATTTGTTTGCTCGACCAGCGTCCAATCTCTAACTTTCGTCTCGGTCATAATTTTCCCACGTTAAAGTACATTTTGTAAAGGAGCCGCCCGACCATACGATGGCTTCATTCTCGCTATTACAGCTGGCCCGATCACAGTTCGGCCCTTTTAACCGAGGACCACGCAGAGAGCCATTCATCCGACGGCCTTACAGACTCCGTTTGGCCGTCTTTTAACATCGAATTTTATCGTCGGAACTCGACTACCTTCTGGTCGGAAGGTTTATAGACGCTGATCCGTCTCTCGATTTTTAACGTCGGAGCTCGACGGTCTTCCGCTCAGAGGATTTATAGACGCCGGCTCGTCTCTCGATTTTTAACGTCAGAGCTCGACGGTCTTCCGCTCGGAGGATTTATAGACGCCGGCTCGTCTCTCGATTTTTAACGTCGGAGCTCGACGGTCTTCCGCTCGAAGGATTTATAGATGCCGGCTCGTCTCTCGATTTTTAACGTCAGAGCTCGACGGTCTTCCACTCGGAGGATTTATAGACGCCGGCTCGTCTCTCAATTTTTAACATCGGAGCTCGACGGCCTTAAAGGCTAACTTTAACACAGCCGCTCGGCGAACACATTAGCCATCCTTTGAATCATTTTTGCTTCCTGCATTACAAGGACATGGGCGACCAAAATATATACAAAAATGAGTTACATCAGTGCACCTTTTCACCCAGCTCGATAAGGCTGGAGATGATTCGCGCTCCAAGGTCGGTCCAGCTGCCGTCCGTGTTCATCCTCCAAATAATAAGCGCCCGAGAGGAGCTTTTCGATAACCTTGAAGGGGCCCGCCCAAGGAGCTTCCAGCTTGCCGACGTCGCCGACCGGCTTGACTTTCTTCCAGACAAGGTCGCCGACTTAGAATGATCTGGGTATTACGCGCCAGTTCTAGTTTTGCTTCATCCGTTGACGGTACGCCATCAGCCGGACGGACGCCTTGGCTCTCTCTTCTTCAACCAAGTCCAGCTCCATGTTCCTCCGCTCGGCGTTGTCATTATCATAATTCTGGATCCGAGCGGACTTGGCGCCAACTTCGACAGGAATAATCGCTTCGCCGCCATACACCAGATGGAAGGGCGTGACGCCAGTTCCTTCGTTTAGGGTCGTTCGGATGGCCCATAAGACGCCTGGCACTTCATCCACCCAGCTACCTCCCATATGGTCGAGCCGAGCCCGCAAAATGCGAAGAATTTCCCGATTGGCTACTTCGGCTTGACCATTGCTTTGGGGGTATGCCACGGACGTGAAGTGTTGTTCGATGCCGAAGCTTTTGCACCAATCTTCGAGCAATTTTCCTGTGAACTGCCGCCCGTTGTCGGAAATAAGTCGACGGGGGATGTCGAACCGACAGATGATGTTCTGCCAGATAAACTTCTTGACCATCTGCTCGGTGATCTTGGCTAGCGGCTCGGCCTCCACCCATTTAAAAAAATAATCGACTGCCACTAGTAAAAATTTCCGCTGCCCGGTCGCCATAGGGAATGGACCCACAATATCCATTCCCCATTGGTCGAAGGGACAGGACACAGTGGCTGCTTTCATTTCTTCCGTCGGTCGGTGGGAGAAGTTATGATACTTTTGGCAAGAAAGGCACGTCGACACGGTCCGAGCGGCGTCTGCCTGTAAGGTTGGCTAGAAGTATCCGGCCAGTAGGATCTTCTTAGTCAGCGATCGTCGGCCCGGATGCCCTCCGCATGATCCTTGATGTACTTCTTGGAGGATGTAAGCCGAGTCTTCCGAGCTCACGCATTTCAACAGCGGGCGAGAGAAAGCCTTCTTGTAGAGTTGATCGTCGATGAGTGTGAACCGACCGGCTCTCCTTCTTAACAGCTGGGCTTCATTCCGATCGGACGGTGTGGCGCCCGAGCGCAAAAACTCCGTGATGGGTGTCCTCCAGTCGCTCGGAAACGTGAGGCCTTCCATCCGGTCGACGTGCGCCACCAAAGATACTTGTTCAATTGGATGCTGGATGGCGACCGACGTTATTGAGCTTGCAAGTTTTGCTAACTCATCGGCCGCTTGATTCTCTACTCGGGGTATCTTTTGGATAATAACCTCTCGGAAGTCGGCCTTGAGTTTTTCAAAGGCTTCGGCATAGAGTTTGAGCCGAGCGTTGTTAATCTCAAAGGTACCTGTGAGCTGCTGAGCGGCCAATTGAGAGTCTGAATGTAGCATCACCCGTCCGGCCCCTACATGCCAGGCGGCCTGTAAGCCGGCTATAAGGGCTTCATACTCTGCCTCATTATTCGTAGCTTTATAGTCAAGCCGGACGGATAGATGCATTTTCTCTTCTTGGGGAGACAACAATAATACACCAACACCACTCCCGAGCCGAGTGGACGATCCGTCCACAAATATCTTCCACATGACTTCGGGCTCTGGCCTTTGTACCTCGGTGACAAAATCCACCAAGGACTGCGCTTTTATCGCCGAACGGGGCTGGTATTGAATGTCGAATTCGCTCAACTCTGTAGTCCATTTGATGAGCCGTCCGAACGCTTCTGGATTCAGCAGAACTCTTCCCAGTGGACTATTCGTCCGGACGATGATGGTATGAGCCAAGAAATATGGGCGAAGACGCCGAGCGGCGAGGATCAGAGCGAAAGCCAACTTCTCGAGCCCGGTGTAGCGAGATTCAGCATCTTTTAAAATGTGGCTCAGAAAATATACAGGTTGCTCTCCACTCGCCCTCACTAGTGCCGAGCCGACTGCTTGCTCGGTTGAAGACAAGTAGATACAAAGCGGCTCACCCGCAGCTGGCTTGGCTAGTACCGGGAGAGAATTCAAATATGTCTTCAAATCTTCGAACGCCCGATCGCATTCTTCGTCCCAATGAAACTTGGTGGCTTTGCGCAAGATTTTGAAGAAAGGTAGGCTCCGGTCGGCGGTTTTGGAGATGAACCTGGATAGAGCAGTTATCCGATCGGTCAATCGCTGCACTTCCCTCAGATTTCTTGGAGGCGGCATATCTTGTAGAGCTTTCACCTTGCTGGGATTTGCTTCGATACCCCGCTCGGTCACTATGTAACCCAAGAAACGCCCTCCTTTTGCTCCGAACAGGCACTTCTGAGGGTTTAGCTTGACTCCATATTTTCGTAGCGTTCGGAAAGTTTCCTCCATATCTTCGAAGAGATCGGCCGCTCGGACGGACTTGATGAGAATGTCGTCCACGTATACTTCTAGGTTTCGCCCGATCTGCTCTTTGAACACTTTGTTCATCAGGCGCTGATATGTGGCTCCCGCATTTTTCAATCCGAACGGCATCACATTATAGCAATATGTGCCGTCGGCGGTGACGAAGCTAACCTTTTCTTGGTCTTCACGGGCGAGCGGCACTTGATGATAGCCCTGGTAAGCGTCGAGCATACATATCAGCTCGCAGCCAGCTGTGTAGTCCACCAATTGATCGATCCGGGGCAAAGGATAAAAATCTTTCGGACAAGCTTTGTTGAGATCCCGAAAATCTATGCACACTCTCCACTTGTTGCCCGGCTTGGAGACTAACACCACGTTCGCCAGCCAGCTCGGGAACTGAACCTCGCGTATATGGTCGGCCTCCAGAAGCTTCTCAACCTCCACCTGGATGATGGCATTCTGTTCAGCGCTGAAATCCCTTTTTCTTTGCTTCACTGGCCGAGCGTCCGGTCGGACATGTAGCTCGTGCTGCGCTACACTCGGCGAAATTTCGGGCAGCTCGTGCGTCGACCAGACGAAGACATCACAGTTTCTCTGGAGGCATTTGATCACTTCCTATTTCCGGCTTTCCTCCAGATCGGCCGCAACGAACGTTGTGGCCTCCGATTGGGTCGGGTGAATCTGCACTTCCTCTTTTTCTTCATAAACTAAAGAGGGAGGCTTTTCAGTTATAGCGTTCACCTCGATCCGTGGCGACTTCCGAGCAAAATTGGCTTCTGCTCGGACCATCTCGATGTAGCATCGCTGAGCTGCTAGTTGATCTTCTCGTACTTCTCCCACTTTGTCCTCGACGGGGAACTTGATCTTCTGGTGGAAGGTGGAAACGGCCGCTCAGCGATGCTACATCGAGATGGTCGCCCCAATATGACGTTGTATGTCGACGGAGAATCCACCACGACGAAGTTTGCAGTACGCGTCCTTCTGAGTGGCTCCTCTCCCAGTGATATGGCCAGCCGGATCTGTCCGACCGGCTGAACTTCATTGCCCGTAAACCCGTAAAGGGGGGTTGTCATGGGCAGCAGCTCGGCTCGATCAATTTGCAGTTGATTGAATGCCTTTTTGAATATGATATTGACCGAGCTTCCTGTGTCAATAAAAACGCGGTGAACAGTATAATTGGCTATTACCGCTTTGATGAGAAGAGCGTCGTCGTGGGGGACTTCAACTCCTTCCAAGTCCCGGGGTCCGAAACTGATTTTGGGTCCACTTGCCCGTTCTTGGCTGCAGCCGACCGCATGGATCTGGAGCTGTCGGACGCTCGCCTTCCTTGCTCGGTTAGAGTCGCCTCCGGTCGGCCCGCCAGCAATAATGTTGATCTCACCTCGAGAAGTATTACTTCTATTTTCTTCTTCCCGAGCGGACGGTCGGGACCGTTCTCTAGACATTCGGTGATTCTCCCGCCTCGGAGAGCGATGCCGATCGGGTGTCTGTTGTTTTCACCTGTCAGCTTGCGTCCGATCGGCTTCATGAGTTCTCTGTCGCCTATCGGATGAGGGCGATCGTCGACCACCACTTCGGGGAACGGGATGAGCAATCAAGGGAAGACTTCGACAATCCCTTGTGTTGTGTGTATCTGTCCGGTAGAAGGAGCATAACATGGGGGTCCACTTCTTTTTTGGCTTGGGCCGCTCGGCTGCAACTTCTTGGACATGGGACCTAGCATGGGGGGAGCGGATGGCTTCGGACCTTGGTCCTCTGGGTGGCTAATGAGCAACGTGCGGCTTCCGTTCGGTAGGAGGAGCCCACTTGGTTGGAGTTTCTTTTTTCCGGGCCGCTTGGGCTTCCTCCACATTGATGTATTCGTTGGCCCGGTGCAGCATATGATCGTAGTCTCGGGGCGGCTTCCGAACGAGCGAGCGGAAGAAATCCTCGTCCACGAGGCCTTGTGTGAATGCGTTCATCATTGTCTCTGAGGTGACTGTTGGAATGTCCATGGCCACCTGGTTGAACCGCTGGATATAAGCTCTGAGCGGCTCTCTTGTCTCTTGCTTGATGGTGAACAAGCTGACACTCGTCTTTTGATAACGCCGACTGCTGGCAAAGTGGTGGAGGAAGGTCGTACGGAAGTCTTTGAAGCTTGTGATGGATCCGTCCGGCAACCTCCGAAACCACCGTTGAGCCGACCCCGAGAGGGTGGTAAGAAAAACTCGACACTTAACCCCGTCCGTGTATTGATGAAGGGTAGCGGTATTGTCGAACTTACCCAAATGATCATCCGGATCGGTGGTCCCATTGTATTCACCGATCGCCGGGGGAACATAGTGCTTTGGTAGAGGGTCCTTCAAGATGGCCTCTGAGAACTGACGATTGACCGGCTCGGGCGAGGCGTCCGATCGGGGGGCTTTGCCTTTTCTGTTATCCCGCATTGGCACTTCATCTGACGAAGAGCCTCTGTCTCGATTAGCTGCTGTAGCTTCAAGAGGAGTGTGGAAGAGAGCTCGATGGAATGGAACTGAGGTTGGTGGTGCCTCCGCTCGGCCACCAGATGCTGACGTGACTTGCTGCTCAGGCCGTTCGGTTGGTGCCTTCTGTTTTTGTTCCACCAACTTAGTGGCTCTCAACTCGATCAGAGTGTCGAGTTCCTCCGTGGAAAGCGTCACCGTGTGCTATCGTCCAGCCTCGTCCATTGCTTCCGTCCGGATGCAGGAGGATTCCCACAGACGGCGCCAAATTGATCCTGTCCGAAAGCTGAATCAACAGACGCTGGGCACGTGGCGCTCTCCGGGTCGCTGACGTAGATCTCCGACTGGTCGCACGAACCTCCGGCGAACCTGCACAGAAGTTGGGCCGGGAGGGGGTTCCCGGCGACGACCCTCCGACGCTCAAGTCAGGCAAGCGCGAGTAGTGAAGAAGTGGCTCCAAATATTGTAGAACGCGTACCTCCGGCGAAGTATAAGGCTCCTTATATAGAGTGGTGAAAGAGCTCACGCACACCTACCGAGGCAAACACGTGTCCCTAGCTCATACCTCGGTATGTGTTTGTCAGAAAGCTTACCTGACATCATACTGCTACAGTCCAGGCACGTCTCCGATGGGACAGCAGAACACCTCGTCGCCAGGCTCGGAGTATGGCCTAGTCATAGGACTTGACAGCTGTCATAAGATGTTCCTTGCCCTTCTCTCCCTACCCCATGCCAGGGCGTCCGGCCGGCCGGCTGGACAGGGCGTCCGTCCGGCCGGCTGGACAGGGCGTCTGTCCGGCCGGCACTCATCTTACGCCCGGCCGGACGGCACTCACATCACGTCCGGCCTGCCGTTTGCATCACTATGCTGGGGAGATCTTCGGTAAGGTGTTATGTAGGGACTGCTAGCAGTATGTTACCTTATGTCTTCGGCCGAGCATGACATCCGCTCGGCCCTTCGTTACTGTTCAATCGAGCGCCGGAACCTCGACCCCTGTCAAGGCGCCTTTTGCTATCGGCTATTCATCGGTCGGCCGGCCGGGAGGTCGGCCCATCCTTCTCCGGTCAACCACCTGGCCCTTTGACTTCCACGTGGAGTTGACCCCTCAAAATGAGAGTCTCCTGCCCTAACCGCCAGATCACTAACTTTTCAAACAGATTTTATAGTTAGAAAAATAGAGAATTAAATAAACATTAGGCTTTAAAGAGGGATAAAGATACTTTGATAACACTTAGCTTTTTGAAATTAATTGTAGAATTCTTAGCTAAGTGAAATAAGGGTCTAAAGAGATATTTTTCTTTCAACTGAGTTTAAAAAGCTAATAAAACATTGACTTTGAAAGATAATGTTAGCCAATTTTTGAAACTTAGTTGAACTCTTTGAAAAATATGTTGTAAAATTTGAAAAACATATTGAAGTATACTTCAGGTAAGTTGAAATACTGTGAAAGTCTTAGCTGAATTTTGAAAATCTGTTAGAAAAATACTTAGTTAAATTTTGAAAATCTGTTAGAAAAATACTTAGCTAAATTTTTAAAATAAATTCGAAAGGTTTTGTTGGTAAATATTTTCTTAATTTTGAAAAAACTTTTTGAACAATAATTTGGAAAGAGAGAAAATTAAGAAAGGCTAAGGCCATTTTACCAAAATATTTAACTGAATAAAGAATTCCAAGATACTTAAAGGTAAAGGAGGATTAATAGGCTTAAAATCGTAATGTCCAAGCATGAGCTGAGTTAAAGTGATTACAAATTAATTAATTTCTTTTAATAAGATATCAGAGCCTTAAGTTCTTTTAGTAACTAATGTCTAAGCATGAAAAAAAATTTAAAATCAAGCACTTAAGTTCTTGGCCACATGTCTAACCATCTAGCTACTAGCTAATTGCCTAGAGGACAACAACTTTCACTTGGTTAGTCAAGTTAAGTCAATAGATCCAGTTAAATTTGACTAGGGCTGGATGATTTAACTTGATTAATGTAAAGTTGGTTTTTAACGTCCAGACTCACTATGATGCACAGAAATAAGCATTCTGGAGTCCAGGCTGAACCTTATGCATCTCACACCGTTCTAAGTTTTGCAAACACAAACAAGTTATGCCTAGTGTGCTTGTGAGATGCTATGGCTGAAACTAGGGAAACATGATTTCTAGGAGGAGGATCCTAGGCTAAGTCCAGATTTAAAAAACTAAGAAAACTGGGATTTTGAAAACATTATTTTTCCTAGTTTTTAAAATAATTTCTGAAAAAAGAATTTTTTAGAATAGATGTAAGAAATTTGAAAGTAAAGATCTATTCTACCCAACACATTCCTATTTGGCAGAATTAAGCAAATAAAACTGGTAAGCAGAAATAAATAGAGTAACTGAGTTCTACTAAGCACTAGTACAACCAGACTAGAAAATGGAAGTGTCCGTGTAATATCCAAGGTACATAAAATGATAGTGTCAAAAAGTAGGATCATCAGTTGGAGGGTCGTCAGCTAGAGGTGGTGCAAGGGGTTGCTCGGGTGCAGGCTGTCCCTGGCGACGTATCTCACCCCGGAGAGAAGCGAATCCTGCAGCTATCTCGGATCGTAGGGATCGGAGGAAGCGATGGCTATCTAGAATAGCCCGTCGCGTCTGAATGGACCGAATCTCGAGCCGAGCGAGTCTGTCCTCGACGGAAAGTGGTGCCAAAGTCGAAGGTCCGGCTGATGTGGAGGGCCCGACAGAGGTGGAAGGTAATGGATCTGCGAAAAACTCCTCGGCTAAGAAGTCAGGCCACTCCTCTCCCTCGCCCGGTGCATCCTCGACCTCTAGAGCAATAGGAGCAGCGGCTGGCTGTGGTCGACCCTTCCAGGCCAGAATCCCCTCAGCGGTGACCTCTATACTGGCTAACCGAAGACTACGCTATCCTAACTCGTCGTATAGTGTAAGGGGGATAAGTGTTTAAGTTAATTAAATTTTGAAAGAATATTAAATTAATTGAATTTTGGAAAAATATTAAGTTAATTAAAGTTTTGAAAAGTGTTTAAGTTAATTAAATTTTGAAAGAATATTAAATTAATTGAATTTTGAAAAAAAATATTAAGTTAATTAAAGTTTTGAAAAGTGTTAAAGTTAATTAAATTTATAGAGCATCAAGTTAATTTAAATTTAACAAAATGTTAATTCAATTTAGTATTAATTTAATTTTAATTTAATTCTAATTTAATTTAATTTTAACTTTAATTTAATTTAATTTTAACTTTATTTTAATTTTAACTTTATTTTAATTTTAACTTTATTTTAATTTTAATTTATTTTAATTTTAACTTTATTTTAATTTTAATTTATTTTAATTTTAATTTATTTTAATTTTGATATAATTTTAATTTTAATTTTGATTTAATTTAATTTAATTTTAATTTAATTTTACTTTAAATTTATAATTTAATTTGATTTAGATTTAATTTAATTTAATTTAATTTAATTTATAATTTAATTTGATTTAGTTTTAATTTAATTTAATTTAATTTAATTTGATTTAGATTTAATTTAATTTAATTTAATTTAATTTAATTTAATTTAATTTTAATTTTAATTTTAATTTTAATTTTAATTTTAATTTAATTTTAATTTAATTTATAATTTAATTTAGATTTAATTTAATTTAATTTTGATTTATACTTTAATTTAATTTTAATTTATTTTATCCTTAGTCATCTCACCCTATCTAAATTTTCAATTAGGGAATCCTATAATATTGTGAGATGAATTAGGTTCAATTTTAGGATTTGATTTAACTTTGTGTTGGATTCAGGTTTAGCTTTAGGTTCAACAAATAGGCATTCGTTGGATAAACTTCTGGGCTATGGTGAATTACCTGGACATCATTAAAGTAGTCATCCCTTCGAGGTTTTATAAGTAGTCATACCCATTGAACTTAGTACAAAACCTTGGTCTAACAGGTTATGATCCATAAAGGGTAGCTTCGATCAGTTCGACTTAGCCAAATGCACCAGGTCGAAGTCATATCTTCCTAGACATGCGATGACTAAGCTTCCCCAATGTACTATCATCCAATACTTTACCAGTACCGTGAGTCAAGTTAAACCTAGCCCTTTTTATTCTAACCTTAATTACCCTACCGAGTAGTCTACTCTTGGTTACCATTGTCGGGTAGATTAAGTTTTAGAGGTGTCAGCTATTCTGGAGTCTTCCCTTGGATTTTTAAGATTTTTTAAGAATTTAATTTATAAATTTGATTTAAATTTAGAATTAATCTGAATTTAATTTGATTTAATTTGAATTTTAAATTTAATTTGATTTTTGATTTAATTATATTTTTTTTTATTAAGATAGTTTTTCTACTAGCTCCCCCTGGATCATAGCCTCGATATGGTCTATCGAGATAATGTATTTGATCCTTGGGGATCCAATATTGACCAAGCTCAGCTTGATTAATCAGGTTGGACTTGGGTACTCATGCTTGGACTGATTTACTATTTGGTCTGTTTACTAAGGATAGATAAGATCTATATTTCTTTTTAGTTTTATATCCTAGCCCAGTTCTATTGTAAACGACTCTTTATGCCCCAAGAATTAGGTCAAGGTTCTTGGAGCCCAAAGAAAACCGTTCTAATGTTTTCTCCACATCCTTGACTTGAGTTTTCAGACTAGAATTTTCTTCCTCAAGTTTTTGGACTTGAGTTGAACTTCCAGTTTGAACTGGGTCAGGCAAGGTTTTAGAGTTAATCACTTCTTTAAGGACTGTTGCTTCCTTTAGAAGTGACTTGACCCTAATATTCGATTTTGCTAATTTCCGTAATAAATAATTAACTAAATTATTTAGTCGAGGAATACTTACAGCGGGGTCTGACCCTTCGGAAGCGGATACGGATCCGTGGCTTCTTTCCGATTCTGCTTCCGACTCGCTTTCGCTCTCGGACACATTGATCTGGTCCCGGGCCATCAGTGCGAGGAGACTAGTCTGATCGAGTTCGTCGTCGGTATCTTCTGAGGACGATTCGTCCCATGTCGCCTTCAGGGCCTTCTTCCTTCGCTTCTTTGCATCCTTTTGATTAGGGCAGTTGGCCTTGATGTGCCCCTTCTGATTGCACCCATAGCAGATCACCTCAAACTTGACTTTTGAACTGGGTTGAATCTCCTTGGATTGTACTGCCTTCTTTAGGTCTCTCTTATTGAAGCCCTTCTTCTTCTTGTAGAGCTTCTTCACGAGGTTCACGAGCTCGGTTGTCAGTTCGTTGTCTTCATCATCTGAGTCAGGTTCTTCTTCCGACTCCGGTTCAGTTCTTCGTCGTGATCTTGGTTCGCGAGTTCTACTGGTACCTGCAAGTAAAGCAACACCTTTCTCGATTGGCTGTGCATTAGTCTGCTCATGTAGTTCGAACTCAAAAAATAATTCATCTAATTTTATACAAGATAAATCCTTGGAGACTTTGTAGGCATCTACCATTGATGCCCACAATGTACTCCTTGGAAAAGCATTGAGAGCATACCTTATGATATCCCTATTTTCGACCTTTTGCCCGATTCCGTGGAGGGAGTTGAGGATGTCTTGAATACGTGCGTGGAGTGAACTCGTCGTCTCACCTTCCTGTATCTTTAGATTATATAGTTTATTAAGTAATAAATCATGTTTACTTACTTTGGTGTATGAGGTGCCCTCGTGCAGTTCTATCAGTTTATCCCACAGCTCCTTTGCGGTTGAAAACGGACCAACTCTGTTGAGCTCCTCTTTGGTCAGGCCACATTGGAGGGTGCAGGTCGCTCTGGCATCGGCTTCCACCTTCTTGATTAGGGTGGGTTCCCAGTTTTCGCAGGGTGTAGGCATGCCGTCTTTGTCGATTGGTAGTTGCAATCCAGTCTTGACGATCATCTACGTCTCGAACTGGATTTTGAGGAAAGTTTCCATTCGTCCCTTTCAGTACCCGAAATCTTCTCTGGTGAAGAGCGGGGAATGAACGGTGCTGAAACCCTCTTGTTGGGCCATTGATAGTATGCAAAACAAAAAAAATAGAAGAGATGTCCTAAGACTAGGTCTTGGATTAGTAGTGCGGGAAATAAAGTTAAGATCACGAGCTCGAGTGGTGTTGCACCAACTTCGAGCAAAAACTGATTCGTAAAAAGAATTAGAATGTAGCTATTATGCTAGATTCTAATTGACTTCGTAAAATCAAAAACACCACGAAAAAAATTACGTGATTGGTGGCTGCACCATATCAACGCGACCCCGCTCTGATACCAATTATTGGATCGAGAAACACTAGAAGGGGGGATGAATAGCGCTCGTGGCTATTTCGCGTTTCGGAATCGACTTCGTAAAACTTGACGAGTAATAAGAGTAATAAAGCAGCGGAAATAAAAGGCACACAATGTGAACACAGGTCGTTTATTTGGTTCGGAGCCTGTGACGACTCCTACTCCAAGGCTCGCGGTCGTTGACCACTTTCGGTGGGCAACAACTATAGAATCGATAAAGTTTACAAGTATAACAATTACAGCTCAAATTAAAATAATGATCTTATACCGACAACGAGAGATGAAGAAACGAAGCTCCGGGGTCGTCGGGAGGTTGTCGTAGTACTTCGAGATCGTGTCGTTAGCAGCTTTTCGCAGAAGGATCGCTTGGACGAAGATATCTAGGGTGCTTCCTCGAACCCCTCTTTTATACTGTGCTGGAGGCACCTCCAAGCCTGTCCCAGGTGCCTCCAGGCCACTGAGTCGCACGGGTGGATCAGAAGAGGCCTGGTCGTACCTTATCTGGTTTAAGGCGCCTCCAAGCCTCTTCAAGGCGCCTTCAAGCCTTGGTCCAAGGCGCCTCCAGCTTCATCCAAGGTGCCTCCAGCTCCTCTGGACAGCTGGCTTCGGCTTGCACCCGAGGCGCCTCCAAGTTCCTTGGAGGCGCCTCGGACACTGTTCATCTGAGGCTAAACTCTAGTTTTTGGCCCTGCAAAACATGTTAGTCTACAAATACAAACACATCCTGCAAAACCAAGTTAGCACAAATATTAATCAATAGAATATTCTAACAGTCTTCGGACTGTCTAGGTCTGACTTCGGATTTCCAACCGGAAGTCCTAGGTCGACCCGACGTCTACTATTCCCTCTGCGGGGAACGCGTCCTCACCTACTCCACTCAGGAGTTTTACCTGTTGCCAGTACGATCCTTCAGATCGACTAGACTTTTGCTCGGCGCTCGATGCTTCCGGACTTTCTACTGGACTCCCGCTTCCCGGCTCGTCCAGTCTTCCATCTGGTTCATGACACCAGGACTTTCCACCTAGGGTTACCACCCCCTAGGACTTTTGCCTGAATCTCTCGACCCTCCAAAACTTTCCGCATAGAGTTACAACCCCCTATGCCCTAGATTTACCACCCCCTAGGGTTTTCCACCTGCCTAACCGCAGCTAGGACTTTTGCCTAAGTACCACTTAGGACTTTCCTGCAAGCTCCATGAACCTTGTTAGATAATAACATAACTTTAACTTTGAATTCCCTTGTCATTATCAAAACAACGGTTCGATCGTCGGATGCTTCACACACCAACACTCTTCACTGTCTTTGCCCTATTGGACGAATGTGGACTTTAGAGTCATCCACATCAACACTCGTATTTAGATTTGATGTTGACGTGTTCCCCCTTGATTCGGATGTCATTGCCTTCTTGCTAGAGTAATAAGCAAATAATTGTGAAACATATTTCTCATACTTTCTGAGAACCTTCCACACATGCATATACTTGAAGTCCTTGTTATTGTTATTGGCTTTCAGCATGTTCAATGCGCTCTCTAACACATTCTCATCACTTTAACCACTTTGACAATGAGTATAAAAATTATTAGAAGTTACAGAAAATTCATTTACCATCGGTGCAAACTTATAGTAATGTGATTTTAATTGCTGATAGCTTCTAGTCAAAGTTCCAATGGATCGATGCTTGTTATAGTAATCAGCTATATGTTTCCAAAAAAACATGATCCTTCTGGTCATTACCAATTGTGGGAGCAATCGACCTAAGTTTGATCGGGCGCAATCATGGTTTTGATGTGTGTGTCAAAGAGTTTAAGTTAGGTTTTCATATTGGTTTGATATGTGTGTTTGAGTCATGCAGGACTTGGTGAAATACACATGAGGAGCTTGATGCGGCCAAGCTTGGGAAGCTCATCCTAGGGCTCGGGTCCTTGAGACGATAAAGGATGATGTGGAAGGCATCCGAGGGATCGCCGGACGAGGAGCAATAGAGTGGAGTCGAGGGAAGCAGACTTCAAGGCAACGCGAAGGATGCATGAAGAGGAGTCGCGAGCTCGAGTGCATCTGAGGGACGAAGGCCGATGAAGAGGGCTTCAAAGGATGACTCAAAAGAGGATGAGTGTAAGTGTGTAACCAGGACCAGTCGACTGAGCAGTCGACTGGGAACAAGCAAAACTATTCTATTTACTTAGCCAGCAGTGACCAGTCGACTGATAAGTGGTCATTGATGATCGTTGGCAGAATCCTTGATTCTACGAAGTAGCCGTTGGCTACATCCAACGGTAACACCAGTTAACTGACAGAAGTGCTAGTCAACTGGTGCACAGGAAATGAGTTGTCTTGTGATCAACTCTTTCCACTCTATTTAAGGAAGCTTTGAGGGATGGAGGAGGTTACTGATTCTTGCTAGAATTCTCCTAAGTCATTCGCTCAAACTTCTAAGCCAATTCTCTTCCTCCTAATCTAAGTTTTCATCTTATAAAGAGGAAGAGAGCTTTGTGAGATGTTTGCTCCACCGAGAAGAAGAAAGCATTAGTTGGAGATTACCGGGGACTAATCCACCGACGAATTTAGGGATTGTCCACCTCAAGGATAAACCATGGAGTAGGACCAAGCAATCTCTGAATCAGTTACATAATCTTGTTAGCGTTTGCTTTCTCTCTTACTTAGTTTTTATTGTTATTATTCCGCTACGCACTAACATTGTAGGAAGGTAAATGATTTGGGATGACCAAGCTATTGAAACTTCCTTCTAGTCGGCCACTAGCCTTCAGTAAGTGGTATCAGAGCGAGGACATCTTTTAACGGTCTAATCACTGAGAAGAGCACTTTCAACGAAATAGCCGGCTCACACATCCAACTACCAAAGTTCAAGGGAGACTTCTCGTAGTGGAAGAAAAGAATATAAGTATTTTTTTATACCGATTTCGATATAATGCTAATAATAAATAATAGTTTTGAGATACTTAGGGATAAAAATAACATGATAATCAACAAAGCAAGATAGAAAAAAAAAGCAAAAGGAATAACATTTAGCAAACTCAAAAGTCTTGCATCATCTACTAAATATTCTTCCCCAACAAGAAGTAACAAGGATTGAAAACTAAACTAGTGCCAAAGATTTGTGAAAAAAAGCTAATAGAGCTTCATAAAGGCACATTGGAAGCAAAATTGGCAAAAAGAGATATTCTCCAAACTCAACTCAACAATATCAAACTTGAAAAAGGAGAAAATTGTTGGACCCCGTGGTAGTTTTGATGTGATCAACCAAGTTAGTTAGGTCCTGCGTTTTGTCTGAACCCTGTGTCTGAGTGTGCAGGAACTTAGGAACGCAGGAAGTCGAGCGGAAGATGCAGCTAGCGAGAAGGACGGCACGGGAAGGGAGCCGACGGGCTCGGTGCGTCCGAAGGACGAGAGAGCTGCGGAAGAGTACTCCGATGGAGCGAGAAGAACGTGCGCGGCGTTCGAGGGACGAGAAGCCGGACGGAAGACTGCTCAAGGAGAAGGCCGGGAATTGGGTTCGGGTGATCCCTATTTCGGTATGCCGTAATCACCCAAGGAGCCGAACCAGAGCAAGTCAATTGGAAGTTGACTTGTCAATGGTTCGGTCGACCGAACCTATTGATCGGTCGACCGAACCCTTCATTAACCGAAGCCAGCCGTTGGTGACACCTCAGCAACACATCTGCCAGCGGTGAAGTGATCGGTCGACCGAACCTCATGATCGGTCGACCGAACCCAAGTTTATCCAGAGACTGAGTCGAGCGTTTTCATCGAGCCAGCGCAGAGGAAGACCGTTGGCCGATCAGTCGACCGAACACAAGGATCGGTCGACCGAACCTGAGCTCGATCCACAGAGACTGCACCTGGACGGAAAGCTGGGCAGGTACAGCAGGTTCGGTCGACCGAACCTGGGGATCGGTTGACCGATCCCTCTCGAGTCAAACCTGATCCCGAAGATCAGGTCATCCGATAAGCTCTAGAACCCCTATATAAAGGAGGGTCTCGGGTAGCTTTAAAGAACAACGATCTTGAGCGAAACTCAACTCTTGTAATCTCATTCTCTTAGCAACTACTGTGCTGTCAAAGTGTAAAAGGTTTCTCCACCTTCAAAGAAGGAGTTTCTTACTGCGCTTTCCATCGCCCTGGATTAACAACCCTCTTGGTTGTAACCAGGTTAAAATTCTATCTTCAGTTCTCTTTCTATTTAGTGTTGCTTTATTTTAGAGTTGAAAAGCTTTGAGGAGGGTAAGTTTTATTTGCAGGCAATTCACCCCACTCTTATCGGTCCCCGCTGAACCTACAAGTGGTATTAGAGCCCAACAGCCTCAGAAGGACTAACCGTCATCTGAAGCACAAAGATCAGAACAATGGCCGGCGCGAACATTCATCCCCCAAAGTTTGACGGAGATTTTGCTACATGGAAGCGAAAAATGGAGGTATTCTTTAAAACTGAATTTGATATACTTTTAATAATGAAATATGGATATGCAGCGCCGAAAGATAAAGAAGAAAACACGTGGAGCAAGAAGGAACAAGCCGACTTTGTCGCCAACGGAAAGGCTGAGTTCCACCTGCTCAGCGTTCTGCCACCTCAGGAGGTAAATCAGATCGGAAGCTACGACTCCGCGAAAGATCTCTGGAAAAAATTCCTAGAGCTTCACGAAGGTACTTCCGAAGCGAAGCTAGCAAGGCGCGACATCCTCCGGACCCAGTTGACGAACCTCCGGATGAACCAAGGCGAAAAGGTAGCGCAACTCCAAGCAAGGATCAAAGAGTTGATCACGCGACTAACCAATCTTGGAGAAGAAGTAACGAACCGGGACTCGATCCGGTACGTGCTCAACGCCTTCTCGAGAACTCCTGAGTGGGCCTCCTTAGTAGATGCGTACTACATCTCTAAGGATTTCGAGGTAAGTACTCTAGAACATTTGTTTTCTACTTTTGAACTTCACGAATCTCGAGTTTCAGAGCCCAATGGAGTAGAAAAGATTAGTCAGAACATCGCTTTGAAGGCAAGAACAAACGATTCTGACTCCGAAGTCTCGATCGACGGATCGGAAGCGGCACTATTGGTAAGACGCTTCAATAAATTTTTTAAGTCTAATAAATTTAGATCGCAGACAAAGAGGCATCAGCAAAAGAAAAGGGTGGTTCGTTGCTACAATTGCAACGAAGAATGACATATCAAAGATGACTGCCCAAAACTGAAAAGCAAAAGTAAAGAAAAGAGTAAGAAGCTAGCTCGACCCAAATACAACCTCAAAGTCACGTGGGATGATTCATCATCCTCCGAATCCGAAGTTGAAGAATTCTCGGGACTAGCACTGATGGCCAACCATTAGCTAGAAGAAACGTCTAGCTCAGAAATGAGCATAGATGAAGGGGGAGGAATAACAGAAGAAGAAGAAAGCTGTGATGAAGGGGGAGTATCGCAAGATGAGGTAAGTAAGGTACATGTCCTAAACCCTAAACAGTCATTTCATTTTATTAAAGCTCTTTCTAAAGAATTAGATAAAGTAGAAAAGGAAAATGAATATTTGAAATCAGAAAATGAGGTTTTAAAATTAGAAATTAAAAAATTGAAAACTGATGCATGTTTCAAAAATAATTTTCCAAAATCAAAACTTAAAATTTATGGAAAATTAAATTGGTATATAAGGAAGCATCAGGGTCAACTTAGGAAAAATCCTAAGAATTATATACCCCCTAAGTTTTTGACTAATCCTGTAGGAAGGAACCTTTATTGGGTTCCAAAATCTGTGCTAAACTAAGCTCTTTAAATTAAAAGCTTTATAGAGAGAAAATTAAACATTTTCCTTATGAAGGCTTTGTCTAAGGAAGTGGTTGTTGCTCCAATAACCAAGAAGGTCTAGTGCCTCGCCACGACCTGAAAGCTGAAATATTGAAACAAAATGTTTAATTAACTTTCCGAAAAAGCATTAAAAGTATAATTAAAATGCTTTGAAAGTGTACAAACATTTTTTTTGTGACTTTTCTAAGTTTTGGATTTTTTTTTTTTGAAATTTTTTAACTTAGAAAATAGATTTTTACTTAGAAATTTTTTTTCTATCTTAAGAACTTGCTTCCCTGTTTTTGCTGTGATCAAAGGGGGAGAGAAAAATACAAGTTTAGGGGGAGTTAGGAAAATAAGTTTAAATTTTTAATATTTTTCTAAATACTGTTGCAATTTTATTTATTGCAAATCTTATGCTTAAAATGCTAGTTTAGTAATTTTTCTTCAAAATTACTTTTTGTGTCTGTTTTACTCTAACTTGAACTTGGGTTGATGCACATCAAAAAGGGGGAGATTGTTAGACCCCGTGGTAGTTTTGATGTGATCAACCAAGTTAGTTAGGTCCTGCGTTTTGTCTAAACCCTGTGTCTGAGTGTGCAGGAACTTAGGAGCGCAGGAAGTTGAGCGGAAGATGTAGTTAGCGAGAAGGACGACAGGGGAAGGGAGCCGACGGGCTCGGTGCGTCTGAAGGACGAGAGAGCTGCGGAAGAGTACTCCGGTGGAGCGAGAAGAACGTGCACGACGTTCGAGGGACGAGAAGCCGGACGGAAGACTGCTCGAGGAGAAGGCCGGGAATTGGGTTCGGGTGAGCCCTATTCCGGTAGGCCGTAATCACCCAAGGAGCCGAACCGGAGCAAGTCAATTGGAAGTTGACTCGTCAACGGTTCAGCCGACTGAACCTATTGATCGGTCGACCGAACCCTTCATTAACCGAAGCCAGCCGTTGGTGACACCTCAGCAACACATCTGCCAGCGGTGAAGTGATCGGTCGACCGAACCTCATGATCGGTCGACCGAACCCAAGTTTATCCAGAGACTGAGTCGAGCGTTTTCATCGGGCCAGCGCAGAGGAAGACCGTTGGCCGATCAGTCGACCGAACACAAGGATCGGTCGACCGAACCTGAGCTCGATCCACAGAGACTGCACCTGGACGGAAAGCTGGGCAGGTACAGTAGGTTCGGTCGACCGAACCTGGGGATCGGTCGACCAATCCCTCTCGAGTCAAAACCTGATCCCGAATATCAAGTCATCTGATAAGCTCTAGAACCCCTATATAAAGGAGGGTCTCGAGCAGCTTTAAAGAACAACGATCTTGAGCGAAACTCAACTTTTGTAATCTCATTCTCTTAGCAACTACTGTGCTGTCAAAGTGTAAAAGGCTTCTCCGCTTTCAAAGAAGGAGTTTCTTACTGTGCTTTCCATCGCCCTGGACTAACAACCCTCTTGGTTGTAACCAGGTTAAAATTCTGTCTTCAGTTCTCTTTCTATTTAGTGTTGCTTTATTTTAGAGTTGAAAAGCTTTGAGGAGGGTAAGTTTTATTTGCAGGTAATTCACCCCCCTCTTGCCGGTCCCCGCTGAACCTACAAAAATATATCTTCACTTCGTGCTAAATTAAAGAAATTTTGAGTGGACTAACAAGTGTAGGTGAGAAACTCTCCAACCGAGACATTATGATGAAAGCCATCAATGTTTTCCCAAGAACCACAACTTGGAGCTCAATTGTAGATTCATTCTATTATTCTAAAGACCTAGAGAAATTCTCTCAAGATGAATTCGTCTTAATAATGGAGCTCCACGAAACTAGAGTTAAAGGGTTAGATGGAGAAACCCATAGATCAAGAGGAGTAGTCCTTGTGGCAAACAAGAAAAAGGGTAAGAAGAAGAAGTCTTCATCACCACCATCCTCTGACTCCAAAGAATCAAGTGTCTCAATGGATAGTGATCAAGAGGCATATATGGTAAGAAAAATGAGAAAAGTATTTAAAAACTTTTCAACTAACAAATCTCATACTAGGAAAAGTTAAAGAAGCAAGAGTAGAACTATGAGGGTTATTTACTACAATTGCCAAGAAGAAGGACAAATGAGGGATCAATGTCCTCTCTTGAAGAAGGAAGGGAAGAAGAAGGAAGAAAAGAAGAAGACTAAAGAAAAGGGGAAGAAAGTCAAAACCCTAAAGGCAACATGGGATGATCCATCATCATCAGAAGAAGAACATCATGTCTCTCATTTTGCCTTAATGGGAGTTGATGACATAGCTTCCACTTCATCCGAAAATGAAGAAGAAAAGAGCTCAAGTGAAGGGGGAGAGCAAATATCGGATTCAGACTTCTCGTTAAGTGAGGTATACAATCTACCCACTCATACTTTAGTCAAAATTATTTCAAGTACAAATGAAGATTTGTTTAAGGTTAAAAATAAAAATAAATCCTTGAAAAATGAGATTAGTATTTTAGAGAAAAAATTAGAATCCATGTCTTCTTAGGTAAATAATTTTTGTAGTATACATGCTTCTTCTAGTTTAAGTGTTTCATGTTTAGAAGAAGAAAATAAGAGATTAAGGGAAAAGGTAGAATATCTTACCAAAGCCCTTAAAAAATTTGAAATTGGTTCAAATACCCTAAACATGATCATTGGGAGTCAAAGGACAAATTTTAAGAAAAAGAGATTAGGCTATGATGAACCCAACAATAAGAAAACTTACCATTGTTTACTTGCTAGGGGCAATCCAAGACAAAAACCATAGATATAGAAAAGGGATCCCTAAGGAATATTTGGTTAACCCAATTAGAAAAAAAATGTCCATTGGATGCCAAAATCAATCCTCAAGGGTTAGAAGATTTTTGGTTTAGTCAACCATTAAAGTCATATTTAAAATTATTTTTGAAAAATGGTTCACTTAAGACCTTAAGGGGGAACACTTAACCTTGATAGAAATTTGTGATAAAAAGGGTTAAGTAGAGGTTACCTTCATTTCATCTCACAATGACTTGTATTACATTCTAAATATAGATGTGAGGTGATAGGATGATACTCATAATTCACTTATGCTTATGGCATATTGTTGAATCATGAAATGTATCAAAATAGTAATCATAGACCAACTATGGGGAAAGCAAATGTTTAATTAATGGGCATCTTGCCCATAGTTCATAGTTGAACATTTTAAATGTTTTGATAAGAAGGGCTAAGTAAAGATTACCTTCATGTCATCTCACAATGACTTGTCTTATATTCTAAACATAGATGTGAAATGATAGGATGATACTCATAATTCACTTATGCTTGTGGCATATTGTTGAATCATGAAATGTATCAAAATAGTAATCATAGACCAACTATGGAGAAAGTAAATATTTAATTAATGGACATCTTGCCCATAGATCATAGTTGAACATTTTAAATATTTTGAAAACAATTCTATATTTTATCTACAATGGTATAGTTATTTTGAAACATATGAATTCACAACTAGAATTCAAAGTGATATAAATTTGAGTGTTTTCAAGGTTTTTGAGTTTTTGTCAAAACTTCAAAAATATAATGAATTTTCATGAAAATATATTTTTCCTAGTTAAATAAACTTAAAAAATATATATTTTCAAAATTTTATGATTTTTCAAATTTTATGAAATTTCTCATGCATTTTTAAATGACTTAAAAAATTAGAAAATGTGATTCGGCTAGTGTCAGTCGACTACAACAGACGGCAGTCAATTGGTGTCTGGTTTCCAGCTTTCAGCTTATATTTTTAGAAATTGATTTTCGGTCAAATTTAAGTCAAAATTGATATTATAGTATGTATGATTATTCGTGGTGATTTTTTTGATGATATCAAAGGAGGAGAATTGGGAAGGCTTAAGTTAGAA